>NW_028318237.1:1825000-1992500 GCF_062004578.1 Staurois parvus
TGCGCAATTTAAATTTCATTTGCATGACTATGCAATTACTAGTTAAAATAGCAACAAAACAAAACAAAAAAAAGCTGGAAGCTGAATGGTTTCTATGCATAGGGGTGACCCCCCCCCCCCTCCCCTTGAAGAGCGGCGACCCATGTATTTTTATTTTTTCTTCTCAGCACAGCTTTCTGTACCGGCTCATTCACACTTTGTACTGACACCCATGTTTTCTTAGACTTGAAAAATGAAGGCATTCCCAAAAACACACGGAAAACAATTGTGCTGTTCACGCCACAACAAACCAGAGAGGTGCAAAAAAATGCTGCTTGTCTGCATTTTTCTCCGTACTGCACCGGCGCTCTCTTGAGAAGTCTCTGTGCATCTGCGCATTTGGCCTCGTTCACTTGAGCGCACTACAGCATATGCCTGTGCTAGGGTTGTGTTGCCCTCATGGCTGTCACATTGCGAGCCATGGCTGTGTCTGTGTAGTTGCTGTGTCCCAATGAACATGAATGGGACTACCTTCACGGGTATGTGCGGAACATCTGTGCATCCCATGTGGGTAAATGTAGCCCTTGCATGGGTGTACGCTGTGGTAGGCCTGTGTGAACGAAGCCTTTCTGTCCAATGCAGCTGCGGTGCATAGAAAGAAATGAAATCTGAAATAGAAGGTAAACAGTGTTGTAAAAGCAAAATGCACCACCCCCTCCACTGCCCACACAGAACAGACACCAGCACACATAGGAAAATGGCTCCTTTTGGCTGGTGTGTATGTAACCTTTTTAAAGTGATTGTAAACCCTGACCTATACCCAGAGAAGTGACTGTCCTCAAATGATGCACAGAGACTAAGCAAATCCTCCTACATAAGCTGTACCGGTTTGCCTGTCTTCTCTTCTCTACATCCATTCAAAGTACTGAATTTATAAAGCTTGTCTGAGCTTTCAGAATAAGGGGACGGAGAGCTGAAATTACACTCTGCAGAGCTCAGTGAAGAGAGATCTGAGAGCTGATTGGAGGGAAGGGACACACCCCCTTCACAGGGCACATAGGAACAGAGCTGAAGCTGTGGATCTCCTGGAGCTCCCTCCCATGTCACCATTTTTCTTTGTCAGGAAAACTTATCAGAATTGATTCATGCTGATAGCAGAGGAATGAAGTAGCAGATAGAAATGACACTTAGTGCTCTGGATTGAGACAAGCACACCATAGAGGGATATGCTTTCTTCATAATTCATGTCTGAGGTTTACAACCACTTTAAGTGTTCTGCTATGCAGAATTAAAATGCAAAACGCATCAAAAACTCACTACATGCTTTGCTGCTGCATTTCCATTGAAGTCTATAGAACCAAAAACGCAACTTTTTGCATTAAAAAAAGTCCCTGGCTCTTTCCAAAAAACACAACTGGACAGAGGACACTGCTTTGGGGCGCAGTAATGTGAAGGGGGGACAGAGGACACTGCTTTGGGGTGCAGTAATGTGAAGGGGGGACAGAGGACACTGCTTTGGGGTGCAGTAATGTGAAGGGGGGACAGAGGACATTGCTGTGTGGGGGACAGAGGTTATCACTGGGGGGCAGTAATATGAAGGGGGGACAGAGGACACTGCTGTGGGGGGGGGGGGGGTGATGTGAAGGGGGGATAGAGGACCCTGCTGTGTGGGGGTGATGTGAAGGGGTGGGACAGAGGACACTGCTGTGCGGGGGACAGAGGACATCACTGGGGGGCAGTAATATGAAGGGGGGGACAGAGGACACTGATGTGGGGGGGGGGTGATGTTAAGGGGGGACAGAGGACACTGCTGTGGGGGGGGGGGTGATGTTAAGGGGGGACAGAGGACACTGCTGTGGGGGGGGGGGTGATGTGAAGGGGGGACAGAGGACACTGCTGTGGGGGGGGGGGGTGATGTGAAGGGGGGACAGAGGACACTGCTGTGGGGGGGGGGGGGTGATGTGAAGGGGGGACAGAGGACACTGCTGTGGGGGGGGGGGTGATGTGAAGGGGGGACAGAGGACATTGCTGTGGGGGGGGGGGTGATGTGAAGGGGGGACAGAGGACACTGCTGTGTGGGGGTGATGTGAAGGGGTGGGACAGAGGACACTGCTGTGTGGGGAACAGAGGACATCACTGGGGGGCAGTAATATGAAGGGGGGGACAGAGGACACTGCTGTGGGGGGGTGATGTGAAAGGGGGGTGGGGAGAGGGCATTGCTGTGGGGGGACACAGAGGCCACCACTGTGGGGGCAGTAATGTGAAGGGGGTGACAGAAGACACTGCTGAAGGGGGGTGATGTGAAGGGGGGGGAGAGGGCACTGCTGTGGGGGGACACAGAGGACACCATTGTGGGGGCAGTAATGTGTCTGTGAAGAGGAATCGGACCGCTGTGCATTTTAAGTCATTTCCCCTGATAAAGTGCAAGAGCCTGTCGGATCGAATACTAATTGAGTGTTTTAGGTCTGACCTCATATTTTATGATTTTAGTAAATCTAAAGGAAAACTGTACAAGAAAATTGTATAATGTATGGCCGGTCTTATTGGTGTTTTAAACCCATTTATTATTCTAGAAAAAATGCTTAATGTGTAAAAAGACGGTGTTGCTGAAGGCAAGAACACAACAAATACCATTGCGGTCTATGGACACACCAAACCATTGTGTTGGTGTGTCCCGGGGAAAATATGTAGACGTGCTGCATTTTTCTTGCAGCGTGGCACACAAACACATTGCAACGTCAATGCGGCATGACAACAGTCTGCTGTTCATAGAGTTAAGTAGTTAAAAAAGAAAAAAAAAAAAAGAAAATAAAGCAAGCAGTACCATGTGTAGTAACAATGCATTGCAGTGTGCGCACAACAAACAGCAGCACACATGCTATGCGCACCTTAACGTGCATCCTCCGGTGTCCTGATTTGTACAGCGTGTCCGCTGCTTAGACACATGCATGGATTTGGATTACTCTTGCCTGTTTTTGGCAATACCTTCTCCTCCTTCGGCATGTGAAGAGGGGAAAAGGGAACTCGTGCTGGAAGTTGCGTTTGCACTGTAATGCCTTGTGTCAAGTACTGAACTGCGTAATATTGGTTCCTCTGTTGCTCAGAAAGGCTTTGAGCACAAGGACCGTATAGGGCTGAAAATACGCCCAGGTGCCCAACTACAGCCTGCCATATAAACATGCGGTCATACTCCATGTAAAGCCGAAGTGCTGCGTATCAGCATTTGCTCTGGGGTACATATGATGTATTTCCAGAATGTGAAATGTCTGCAGCTATTGAAGGAGACCACAAGATTTGTGATTACTGGACAGGAAATCCAACGTTTGTTTGGAAGAATAACTACTCCCTGTTCCACCACATTCCTGGAAGATATGCTTTGTTCTGATAATGTCCTCCAATGTTTACATATTTGTCACCCAAAGTTCTAGGGGTTTTTTTTCCCCCTATTAAAGTTTACTACTTTTATATTAATACATACCATATTATTATTTTATTATTATACAGTATTTATATAGCGCCAACGGGTTTGCTCAGCGCTGTACAGTAGCAAAGGGGGACAGAACATGAGACAAGACAGTAACAATACACGAGGGGTTCGAGGGCCCTGCTCTTTCGAGCTTACAATCTAGGAGGGAGGAGATGACTGTGGGGGATGGAGTGGTGGGAGGAGTGGAGGAGGTTAGTTGTTAGGTGAGGTCGGGTGTTAGGTGAGGTTGGGGTAGGCTTCCCTGAAGAGGAGGGTTTTCAGGGTGCGCCTGAAGGTGAGGGGGGTAGGCGACAGTCTGATGGATTGGGGTAGGGAGTTCCAGAGGATAAGGGAAGTCCTGGAGAAGTCCTGAAATCGAGCGTGGGAGGAGGAGACCTGGGAGCTAGAGAGTACCATATGTAACGTGTGTTTTCAGATCCTCGAAACCCAGTTTTAGTCATTAATTGACAAGTAGATATGGACTTTATAGCCACAAAGGAACGAATATCAAAAAACAACTTTATTCGCATATTAAAATAATGACCTCTAGAGCTGCATGCGCGGGTGACCGGAGCGGATGACTCCCTGACCACCCCGCACGATCCTGGCACTTCAGGGGGGATATTGGCGGCCACCGCTCACCCGTATCCCCAGCACACCTCTGCCCTGTTAGAGGAGAAGGTGGATTTCCACCAGGCTGTCCGGAAAGTCCTTGTGTGGATCCCGCACAGCAATGAAGGGGGTGGGCAGGGGCAACAAGATGGCGGCCGGCACCGGCTCCAGAGCCTCTTCGGCTGCAGAGGGGTCGCAGCTGCGGCTGCAGAAGACAGTGCCTCCCTCTCCTGCTTCTGCTCATCAGGCTGGATGTCCCTCAGGATCCATGGAGCACGTGAGTGACCTCCCCGTATCTCCTGGTTCTCTCCCTAGTTCTTCTGGGTCTCCCTCACAGGCTGCAGGCCTATCACCAGGCCATGATTCTCAGGCTTCTTCCCAGCTGGATATAAATATGGCAGATATTTTTATTAGTCAAACTGGTAGCCAGGATTCCACCCAAGATGGCTCAGTGTCTTCTCCTGCCCTCCTTCCTGCTCCTCAGCGCTATTCCGCGAATTCCATTCTAAGCGCACGTTTTGCTGATTTGATACTGCGAGAATTGGATGAAGCTACCACTAAATTGGCCACTGACTTAAACCAAGATTTTTGGGAATTGAGGGATCGTCTCCAAAAGATTGAATCTAAAGTTGATGATACAGTTCAGAGTGACCCAAAATTCTAGCACGATTGCCAACTTGCAGTACCATCTGGATGAGGCATACAATAAAATAGATGATCTTGAGAATCGTGCCTGGCTCTGTAAGTTCCGAATCAGAGGATTGCCTGAAATGATCAAGGATATTTTGTCTATTGCCTGTTCTCTGCTTCATGCTGCGATACTGGCGATTGACATTCACCTCGAAATTGATCGTATACACATGGCTTTGGTTCCTTTGCGGCCAGATGGCCGTCTTCGGGACATAATGGTGAAGCCTCACTTCTTCAGAGTTAGTCGGTGATGCGTTACGCCAGAGAGCATCCAGATTTGGAGGTTGATGGCTACCGGGTTCAGATCTTCATGGACATCTCCCAAGCTACCATCCAAAAGAGGAGGGCCTTTAATCTGCTACTGTTGTCATTCAGAGGGATATCCGCTTCTGATGGAACTATCCATTTTGTTTCTTGTTTCTACAGTTTCTTTATAACGGCAAATCCTACTTTTTCTACATTTCTTGAGGGAAAAAGACTCTTGCTGAACTTGGGCTTTCTTTCTCTTAGTCCCTCCTCTCGGAACCAGCCTAAAATTGATGGACCTCCTCCCCCACTCTCGCCTCTATGGACTCCCGCTTCCTGAAAGAAATACGCTACTTCTACACCACATCGGGTGTCTTGAAAGCTTTACTTGCTTCTGCTACGAAAATGTTTTTAGATGGATATTTAAAAATATTAACAAAACTTCTAGCCATATGTCCTAAATCCTTTCTGGCACGTTATATTCATAAAGACCAGTCAGGATTCATATTGGGCCATCAAACGTTAGATCAGATACGCAGATCTATTACTTTGATCTCAGCTATCCGTTCTAATTGGGATGCTCCCCTTTCTCGAGCTCTCTTTCTTCTTTCTCTGGACCTCCAGAAGGCTTTTGATAGTCTGACGTGGGAATATTTGTTTACTACCTTGAAGGCCTTTGGATTCGGCCCGTTGTTTTTGGTTTATGATCAGCTCAGCTCAGGTCTACGTTAAAGGCTACAAATCTTCTGTGTTTCCGATCCAAAGAGGTACTAGACAGGGTTGTCCGTTGTCCCCACTCCTATTTGTGTTGGCAATTGAGCCTCTGGCTATGGCCATTTGCTCTCATCCCCAAATTCATGGCGCTCATTGCGGACAACAAGAACATAAATGTGCCCTGTTCGCCGATTGATGTTCTTATGTATATTACTTCCCCTATGATAACTATCCCTGATATATTGTCACTATTAAGTAAATTTTCTACTCTTTCTGGGCTTTCCCTTAACTTCCAGAAAACAGCCCTTAATATTCCTGATCTATGCTTGAGAGACAAGAAGTTTGTGCTTCATATGATTTTCAATGGGCAAATAAATCGTTACTCTGTTTAGGGATACATCTTACCGCTTCAGTCGAGACACTATATATCAGGTAAACTATCCTCCCCTCTTTAAAACGCTCAGACGATCTTAGCTGTTGGGCGGACTATTCTTTATCATGGTTTGGCAGAGTCCATTCTATCAAAATGATGTTTTTACCCAGATTGTTATATTACTTCCGGACTTTACCAGTGTCGATTCCGAGATGAGAATTACGGCATTTACAAGCTGTGATCCTTCATTCTATTTGGAATAATAAACTGCCTCGGATGAATCGGAAGACGCTGTATGCTCCCAGACCTCATGGGGGGGGGGGGGGGTATTGGCCTCCCTAATCTCCATGTGTATTTCCAGGCTGCACAAATTGCCCAATTGGCTTACACCACCGCTGGGGGAAATATTCCCCTTTGGGTCTCTATTGAAGCTCTCTCCTGTCACCCTCTTGTTGTTGGTGCGTTGCTTTGGCTTCCTAATTGCTTACTCCCTCCTGCACTGTGCCCCACTCTGTCATTTTTCTTTGGCAGTTTGGGATAGAGTTCACCATCGTAAATCATTGGTATCTCCCCATACACCTGTAGTTCTGTATTTTTGTAATCCTGAATTTGTGCCTGGCTTGAAGCCGGTCCCTTTTAATTGGTGGATCAATAAAGGCTTGTTGAGGATAGGAGACTATCTTAACGGTTCTTTTATATATTCTATACAGTATTTTAACCACTAGCCTACCGGGCACTTATACCCCCTTCCTGCCCAGGCCAATTTCCAGCTTTCAGCGCTGTCACACTTTGAATGACAATTGCGCGGGCATGCAACACTGTACCCATATGAAATTTATATCATTTTGTTTGTGACAGAGCTTTATTTTGTTGGTGTTTAATCACCTCTGGGTTTTTTATTTTTTCTTAAACCAAAAACCACTGAAAATTTTGAACTAAAAAAAGTTTTTTCTTAGTTTTTGTTATATAATTTTGTAAAGAAGTGATTTTTCTCCACTGATGTGCGTTTAATGAGGCTGTAGTGATGGGCACTGATAGATGGCACTGATGGGCATTGGCAGGCATCACTGATGGGCACTGTTAGGCGGCACTCATATTTGGCACTGTTAGGCGGCACTGACTGGCACTGTTAGGCAGCACTGATTGGTGACACTGGTAGCTCAGATGGGCACTGATATGTGGCATTGATGTGCACCTTTAGGCACTGAAATGTGGCAATGATGGGCACTGGCAGGTGGCATGGATGAGCACGGACAGGTGGCACTGCTGGGGCTACACTGAATATCAGGGCACACTGATCAGTGTAGATGTCCCATCCGAGGAATGCCGATTACCGTCTCTCCTCTGTCAGCGTGACAGCTCGTGAGGAAAGAAATGCTGATAACCGGCATTTCCCTGTTTACATGCGATCAGCTGTGATTGGACACAGCTGATCACATGACCGAGCCGACATCTTCGGCTCTTTCCGTTGTTTGGTGATCCGCTGTGTCCGAGGGACACAGCGCACCGCCGATCGCCACACGCTCCTGGAGCCGCGCATGCACGGTTACAATGGGACGACGTCATATGACGTCCTCCCAGAACGAGAGAACCGCCTTGTGCCCGTCATAGGACTATATGGTGGGCGGGAGGCAGTTAAAGATAAATTGCATATACCTGCCTCTCAAATTTTCAGATATAACCAGGTTGTCTCATTTCTGCGCTCGAAGCTTGCTTTATTGGATGCATCGCCTTTGCTTACCGCCTTTGAACTTTCTTGCCGGAATAGGGCTTCCCCAAGGGGCCGTATCTCTGTAGTATATTCGCTCCTCATTGATCCACTTTGTAATCTTCCTTACATGGAGCACTGGGACAGTGATCTAGCTGTCAATTAGGACTTATCGGATTGGCAAGATATTTCTTTTACACTGTCGAAAATTTCTATCAATACTACCCTAATTGAAGCAAATGATAAAACTTTGTTGCGCTGGTACTTGGTTCCCACTTGGATTGCGAGGATGCATCCGTCTGCTTCTGCGATGTGTTTTCGGCGCTGTGGCAGGGTGGGATCTATGTATCACGTCTGGTGGCAGTGTCCACTTGCAATTAGATTTTGGATTTGCATGTTTAACTTGGTAAACTTAGTGACGGGAGTAAATATTCGCAGATCCCCGGAGATAGCGCTCTTTCATAAATTCCCTGATAATGTTCCCAAGAAATCCCATAAGCTGATCTCTTGTTTCTGGCAGCGAGAATCACATAGCTAGACATTGGAAGCAATCGGCTATTCCACCTGATTATGTTAAAAAGAAATAAACTGGATTATGGTCAATGACAAGCTCACATGTATCCTGCAAAATATTTTGAAGAAATTTGATGGTGTATGGAACCCGTGGATTCAATATACAGTTGTGCTCAAACGTTTGCACCCCCTGGCAGAACTTGTGAAATTTTGGCATTGATATTGAAAATATGACTGATCATGCCAAAAAATGCTTTTTATTGAAGGATGATGATCATATGAAGCCATTTATTATCAAATAGTTGTTTGGCTCCTTTTTAAATCATAAATACAGAAATCACCCAAATGGCCCGGATCAGGAGTCTCCGCCCCCGGATCAGGAGTCTCCGCCCCCGGATCAGGAGTCTCCGCCCCCGGATCAGGAGTCTCCGCCCCCGGATCAGGAGTCTCCGCCCCCGGATCAGGAGTCTCCGCCCCCGGATCAGGAGTCTCCGCCCCCGGATCAGGAGTCTCCGCCCCCGGATCAGGAGTCTCCGCCCCCGGATCAGGAGTCTCCGCCCCCGGATTGTTTGGCCTTGGTACAGACACACAAGGTGACACACACGGGTTACAATGCCAATTAGAGGTTAATGTCCCACATCTGTGGCTTTATAAACTGCTATTAGTGTCAGTGTATAAATAGTCAATGAGTTTGTTAGCTCTTACATGGAAGCACTGACTAGGCTAGATACTGAGCCATGGGGATCAGAAAAGAACTGTCAAAAGTCCTGCGTAACAAGGTAATGGAACTTTATAAAGATGAAAAAGGACATAAAAAGATGTCCAAAGCCTTGACTATGCCAATCAGTACTGTTAAATCACCTATTAAGAAGTGGAAAGTTCGGGAATCTCTTGATACCAAGCCAAGGTCAGGTAGACAAGAAAGATTGCAGTCACAACTGCCAGAAGTTGAATGCAGGGTCCGGGGAGGCTGGCTGTAGGGAATGCAGGGTCTGGGGAGGCCGGCTGTAGGGAATGCAGGGTCTGGGGAGGCCAGCTGTAGCGAATGCAGGGTCTGGGGAGGCCGGATGTAGCGAAGGCCGGGTCCGGGGAGGCCGGATGTAGCGAAGGCCGGGTCCGGGGAGGCCGGATGCAGGGTGATGGTGCTTTTTATCACACTGGGTAGAAACTGAGATCAGCATGATGTACTAATAAAGTTGCTTTTGATTTTTATATTTGTTCCTTGGTGCCTAATAAAGTCCATATTTTTCTAATTTTCAGTTGATGCTACCTACGTAGTATGTGGTAGATTTTACAGTGCTATGGGTTCCCACAGAACCACACAGCGGTTGCCTGATGACGTTTTCTGAATTACTAGCCAATTTTAGTAATTTTTTTGTATTGGATAGAGTGGTAAACAGATTGCTTCTGCTGTTAACACTACACAGCCGGCATTATTGTGTTCATAACATGTGAAGCAATGCATTGCTAAATAATATTAGTTTTCTTTTTGTTCTATTTATTTTTTTAATATATATATATATATATTTCTGTAGCACAGTAGTGTGTTGACGTGTTGATTCTCATTGTAACACATTTTTGTGTTCTGTAATAAAATGCAAGATGTAGACATTTTTTCCCCAGCGCACAGCAACGCAAAAAAAATAGTTTTTGGCTGGAGTTCTGCTTTTAAAGTAAGGCCAGTGTGGTGCCTATATTTAAAATGGGATCGAAGTCTTTACCAACTAATTATAGAACTGTTAGTTTAACTTCTATATTTGGGAAGATACTAGAGAGTTTAATTTAAGACCACATAGATGAGTTTTAAGTAACGGACATCATGGATTCATGAAAGACGCAAGATCTCAAACAAATCTGGTGGGTGGCAGTGGACGTGGTATACGTGGGCTGAGGGGTGGCAGTGGACGTGGTATACCTGGACAGAGGGGTGGACGTGGTGTTCTTGGACAGAGGGGTGGCGGTGGACGTGGTATTCTTGGACAGAGGGTTGGCGGTGGACGTGGTATTCTTGGACAGAGGGTTGGCGGTGGACGTGGTATACTTGGACAGAGGGGTTGGCGGTGGACGTGGTATACTTGGACAGAGGGGTTGGCGGTGGACACGGTATACTTTGGACAGAGGGGTGGCGGTGGACACGGTATACTTGAACAGAGGGGTGGCGGTGGACACGGTATACTTGGACAGAGGGGTGGCGGTGGACGTGGTATACTTGGACAGAGGGGTTGGCGGTGGACGTGGTATACTTGGACAGAGGGGTTGGCGGTGGACACGGTATACTTTGGACAGAGGGGTGGCGGTGGACACGGTATACTTGGACAGAGGGGTGGCGGTGGACACGGTATACTTGGACAGAGGGGTGGCGGTGGACACGGTATACTTGGACAGAGAGGTGGCGGTGGACGTGGTATACTTGGACAGAGGGGTTGGCAGTGGACGTGGTATACTTGGACAGAGGGGTTGGCGGTGGACGTGGTATACTTGGACAGAGGGGTGGCGGTGGACGTGGTATACTTGGACAGAGGGGTGGCGGTGGACGTGGTATAATTGGACAGAGGGGTGGCTGGGTCCTCAAGAGATTCTTAAAATTTGGAGGGATTTTCTCACACTTCCTGTTTTGGCTGTGGGACAGAAGGTGAAGGGAAATTTCCCCCAATGACTACTTTTTTTTTTTTGGATACTATTAATCAATATTTGATTTTTTTTATTTTTATTTTATATTTATTTCAGTAATGTAACTGTGACATTGTTTTTGATACACCACGTGTGTTCTGTGAAAGCAGCTTCCCTTTTGGCATTCCAGTAACTTTTTTTTTTTTTTTTGCATGAATACATCTGCTGCAGGGACCGCACTGACTTAGTGAGTTGGCAGATTTCTACGTTGTGATCAATTTCACCTCTTTTATTAGCAATAAAAACTGACAGGAGCTCTAATCCATCTCCACTGTATCCATCCCACTGGATATCGAATGAGAAATGTACCTCACATTTTGATGAAATAACTCATGCTTTCTTTTAGTAGCATTTTTTGTGAATTTCAACAAAATTTTTGCAAAAGGCTAGGAGGCATTTTATCTCAAATTGTAAAGAGAAAAATAACTCTTCGTGAATTGCGTCTACTGTCCTTTTGCCGTAAATGGCCAGGTGATGGTGTCTCTTTAAAGTGATACTAAAGTCTTCTTTTTTTTTTCTTAAAATAACAGACATGTCTACTTGCCTGCTGTGTGCAGTGGTTTTGCACAGGACAACCCGGATCCTCCTTTTCTCGGGTCCTCCATCATTGCTCCTGGCCCCTCCCTTCTGTCTGGTGCCCCCATAGCAAACGGTTTGCTATGGGGTCACACAAGAAGGCGCGCTCCTGAACCATGGCTCTGCGTGTCCATTCACATATAGAACCACAGCTCGGCCCCACTGCCTCCCGCTCCTGATTGGCTCACTGGCTGTGATTGGCAGCAGTAGGAGCTAGTGGCTCCCGCTGCTGCCTCAGCCCATCAGGAGGGAGAGTCCCCAGAGAACCAAGGCTTTTGTGGATATCTCTGAATCAACCCACATGGAAGAAAAATATATTTGAAATATATTTTAAAAATATATTCTTCCCAAATATATTGACATATATTTGAAATGCTACAATTTTGGCCATATTCAATATAAATATATTCAGATTTTTTTTAACATATAAAAAGGTAATATTAACATATTTTTACATAGATTTGTATTTTTAAGGACATTCAGTATATTTGAAATGTGTGTTTTAAAAAATATTTTTCATATATTTTGTAATAAAAACGCATTTCAACATACAGTGTATTTGTATATGTGTGTGTATGTGTGATATACCATATTTTTCGCTCCATAAGACGCACCTAGGTTTTAGAGGAGAAAAACAAGAAAAAAAATATTCTGAACCAATGGACTGCGGACATAGTAAAGGAAGAGACCAGACACTGCGGACACAGTACAGGAGATGACCAGAGACTGCGGAGACAGTACAGGAGATGACCAGAGACTGCGGACACGGTACAGGAGATGACCAGAGACTGCGGACACCGCACAGGAGATGACCAGAGACTGCGGACACGGCACAGGAGATGACCAGAGACTGCGGACACGGCACAGGAGATGACCAGAGACTGCGGACACGGCACAGGAGATGACCAGAGACTGCGGACACGGCACAGGGGATGACCAGAGACTGCGGACACGGCACAGGGGATGACGAGAGACTGCGGACACGGCACAGGGGATGACGAGAGACTGCGGACACGGCACAGGGGATGACGAGAGACTGCGGACACGGCACAGGGGATGACGAGAGACTGCGGACACGGCACAGGGGATGACGAGAGACTGTGGACACGGCACAGGGGATGACGAGAGACTGCGGACACGGCACAGGGGATGACGAGAGACTGCGGACACGGCACAGGGGATGACGAGCAGGTACCTGAATTTGACAGGTACCTGCTCCCACTTCCGGGGAGTTCTCCTTCCTATACTGTGGGCACCCGACTTTGACAGCCGGGTGCCCACTGCGCATGCGCGAGAAGCGCTGCACTTTGTTAATGGCCCGGCGTGTTTTGGGACCTGTCCCAGAAGACACCGGACCATTCACAAAGCGCAGCCCTGCTCGCGCATGCGCAGTGGGCACCCGGCTGTCACAGATGCAGGGGTGGGAAGAAGCCGGCACAGGAAGACTACAGCGCTGGACCGAGGAACAAGTGAGTTCCTGCTGCAGAGAACAGCTGAGCGGCCGGCCCGGCATTCTGACATAGAGGTGGTGGAAATACCGGACCGGCCGCTTTATATTCACTCCATAAGACGCACCGACATTTTCCCCCCTTTTTTGGGGGGGAAAAAGTGCGTCTTATGGAGCGAAAAATGCGGTATATATGCCAAAATTGTAGCATTTCAAATATATTTTTTCTTCCATATGGGAGTTGGCTCGGGTAAGTGTTTGGGGGGGGGGGGGGGAGCTACTACACACAGAAGGTTTTATACCTTCATGCATAGAATACATGGAGGTAAAAAACCTTGAGCTCTGGATCACACTGATGCGGTGCGGAATTCTCCGCGTTTTCTGTGCAAATTCCGCACCGCATCAGAATCGCACCGTTCATGCGAACCGCTGCTGGTGTGTATGTTATGTTAACAACACCCCGAAAGCGGCCCACAAAACGTGGTGTGATGTGCAGAATCGGGTCACATAGGTGTGAATACCCATGCAATCCGATTCTGGTGCGGACCCAAAAAAGGGTCCCGCACCTTTTTGGTGCGGTGCGATTACAGCCATACAAAATGTAAGGCTCCATTCGCACCGCACACAAATAGCATGTGATATACGGTGTGGTTCCTGTGCGAATTGCATGCGATATACGGCATGTATGTGAACCCGGGCTGAGACTTTAGAACCACTTTAACGTAGACTTTGTTACTCTACAGTGCGATGCCAACCTGCCCAGGCGTAGCATCTGTCACATGCAATGTTTACATATTCATATTTAATATTCAGTTTATAGCTGCCTTTGTTGTACATGTCTGTAAAAATAAATATACAAAAACTGGGCTTGTCGATACAAATTTAAAAAAAAACTAATTTAGAATTCTTTTGCAACCACCCTAATGCCTCTGGGTTTGGGGGGGAGGAATGTTATTACCTGTAGTCAATTCCAGTTCCCCATAGTCAGTAAATTATTTTTTTTAAATAGGTGTGAAACCCTGAGCGAGTGACATTTAATTTGCTTTTGTGTGTGGTTGTGGGTTGTTTGTTTTTTTGTTTTGTTTTGTTTAGTTTAGTATATTTTTTTATCCTTTGTTACATCTCACAGGACCTCCTACTCTCTAGCTCCCTGGTCTCCTCCTCCCACGCCCAATTTCAGGACTTCTCTAGGACTTCCCCCATCCTCTGGAACTCCCTACCCCAATCCATCAGACTCTCACCTACCCTCCTCACCTTCAGGTGCACCCTGAAAACCCTCCTCTTCAGAGAAGCCTACCCCAACCTCACCTAACACCTGACCTCCTCCACTCCTCCCACCACTCCATCCCACACAGCCATCTCCTCTTGTACCACCTTCCCCTCCCTCCTAGATTGTAAGCTGGAAAGAGCAGGGCCCTCGAACCCCTCGTGTATTGTACTGTTACTGTCTTGTCTCATGTTCTGTCCCCCTCTATTGTACAGCGCTGAGCAAACCCTTTGGCGCTATATAAATACTGTATAATCATAATCTCAGTGCTGCTGATCTCCTGCAAATGTCCAAAGGGAAGCTGACACTTCCAGAGTTCTGATCTCCATATTCCCAGGCGCTCTCGAGGGTTCCTTCTTCTCACCTTAATTAGTTAATTAGTATTTCTATAGTGTTTTTCTCCCTGGGGACCCAAAGTGCTTAAGTTTTGAAGCAGCCAATTTGGGCATACTCAGTTGAGCCAATTATTCTATTTTTGGAGTGTTGGCGGAAACCGGGCAGCACAGTGGCTAAATGGTTAGTCGGGTCATTGGTTCGATTCCCAACCACGACACCACCTGCCTGGAGTTTGCATGTTCTCCCTGTGCTTGTGTGGGTTTCCTCCGGGTACTCCGGTTTCCTTCCACACTCTAAAGACATGCTGGTAGGTTAATTGGATCCTATCTAAATTGTCCCTAGTATATGTGAATGGGAGTTAGGGACCTTAGATTGTACGCCCCTCGAGGGTTAGGGACTGATGTGAACATACATACATACGTGTGTGTGTGTGTGTGTATGTGTGTGTATGTGTGTGTATATATATGTATGTATGTATGTATGTATGTATGTATGTAAAGCGCTGCGTGAATTGACGGCGCTATAAGTACCAGAAATAAATAAATAACTGGAGTACCCTGAGGAAACACACACAAGCACTGGGAAAACATGCAAACTCCATGCAGGTTGTGTCCTGGTTGGAATTCAAACCGAGGACCCTAGCGCTGCAAGGCAAGTGTGGTAACCACTGAGTCACTGTGGATGTCAGAGGGAGGAACCAGCAAGAGCTTTGGACTGCAGATGATTTCTCAACATCCAAGATGAACTTGGTGGCCGATTCAGCAGAAAAGGTGAGTAGTCTGTCCTGTCTTCTTTTACACATATGCCTTCGTTTAAAGTTTTTCTATAGCAGGGTTGTTAACCACCATCCCCCCCCCCCCCCCCTTCCACCTTACTGTCCTGGAAAGATGAAAGGGGTATCTGACCATTATGGGCCATGCAAACACTATGGCAGATTGACTATACCAGTGCGCAAAGAGAGCCAGATTTTTAGCTTTTTGCCTTTTTTTTTTTTAAGGTTTTTGGAGACATTGGAAACTCGAGTGTGGATATTCAGAAAATGTTTGCGCACACACTGATAATTCTCATGTAGCTCCAAGGCTACAACACAGTAATAATCTTAAACCCAAAAGCAAAAATGTTATTACATTGCAACTTGCCTATTCTTAGATGTGATGATGTATGTATTAGTTTTCCCTTTTTAGGCTTTCTTTTATTTTTACCTGGTGATCTGCCCAGTAAGTCTGTTCTTTTTCAAAAGAACAAGCTGTCCTGAAGATATAGCAGTTAAAGGGTTGAAACAAACCATTTTACCACTGACAGGGGTGCTTAAAATGATCAGCTATTATTCATTTGTTAAACCTTTATCCCAAAAAGGAAAAAAAAAACTGTTGGCTGTAGGTAATACGTATCTAAATCTGCTAGTACATCGAACAGTCCCTTTCACCCAGACTGACAATGCTGCTGTCCAAAGGTGCCCCCCTGTGCTCCTTCATTTAGAGTGGGGGCTCTCTCATACAGGAAGTGGGCAGCACAGTCTGACTGCTGCAGCAGCTGGTTGGAGGGCAGCACAGTGGCTAAATGGTTAGCACTTTAGCCTGGCAGTACTCAGGTCGTTGGTTCGAATCCCAACCATGGCACCACCTCCCTGGAGTTTGCATGTTCTCCCTGTGCCTGTGTGGGTTTCCTCCGGTTACTCCGGTTTCCTCCTATACTCCAAAAGACATGCTGGTAGGTTAATTTGATCCTATCTAAATTGCCCCTAGTATGTGTATGTATGAATGTGAGTTAGGGACCTTAGATTGTACGCCCCTTGAGGGTTAGGGACTGATGTGAATGTACAACATATATGTAAATTGACAGGTGCTATATAAGTACCTGTAATAAATAAATGTGTTACTGGCTAGCTCACGGGTGAAAACGGGGGAAAAAAAGCCTAAAAATAATAAGAAAACTAACGCAGCCATCACATCTAATGATTGGAAAGCTGCAATAGATTCCATTTTTGGGTTTAATACTGCTTTTAGAAGAGTGATGGTGCATTGTTGGATTCGGATTCTGCAAAAGGACAGCACAAGATTACAAGAGCTTTTAAAGCTTTTA
The DNA here is from genome assembly GCF_062004578.1 of Staurois parvus. NCBI lineage: Eukaryota > Metazoa > Chordata > Amphibia > Anura > Ranidae > Staurois > Staurois parvus. The sequence continues at coordinate 1,841,680 of NW_028318237.1, forward strand.
AAGCATTCAGTATATCTGGTCTCCCCTGGACCCTGCACTTACTACATGACCCCTGTTGGTTCAACAGCACTCTTATCACAATCTATTGTAAAAATAAAGATTTTTTTAATGGGATAACCGTGCAAAAGAAAGGGAAGGGAGTTCAATTGGGCTTAGAAATAAACATTGTCACTTAGGGCTCATGTATACGGGGCGTTTGGAAAACTCTTCTGAACGATGGAAACTCCTGAAAAACGTAGTTTAAAAAAACTTCAGTTTAGCCTGTATTCACTATATCTGGTCCCCCCCCCCCCCCCCCCCGGACCCTGCATTCACTATATCTGGTCCCCCCGAACCCTGCATTCACTATATCTGGTCCCCCGCGGACCCTGCATTCACTATATCTGGTCCCCCCCCCGCGGACCCTGCATTCACTATATCTGGTCCCCCCCCCCCCCCGGACCCTGCATTCACTATATCTGGTCCCCGTCCCCCCCGGACCCTGCATTCACTATATCTGGTCCCCGTCCCCCCCGGACCCTGCATTCACTATATCTGGTCCCCGTCCCCCCCGGACCCTGCATTCACTATATCTGGTCCCCCCCCCGAACCCTGCATTCACTATATCTGGTCCCCCCCCCCCCCGGACCCTGCATTCACTATATCTGGTCCCCCCGAACCCTGCATTCACTATATCTGGGTCCCCCCCCCGGACCCTGCATTCACTATATCTGGTCCCCCCCCCCCCCCCGGACCCTGCATTCACTATATCTGGTACCCCCCCCCCCCCGGACCCTGCATTCACTATATCTGGTCGTCGTCCCCCCGGACCCTGCATTCACTATATCTGGTCGTCGTCCCCCGGACCCTGCATTCACTACATCTGGTCCCCCCCCCCCCCCCGGACCCTGCATTCACTACATCTGGTCCCCGTCCCCCCCGGACCCTGCATTCACTACATCTGGTCCCCCCCCGGACCCTGCATTCACTACATCTGGTCCCCCCCCGGACCCTGCATTCACTACATCTGGACCCCCCCCCCCGGACCCTGCATTCACTACATCTGGACCCCCCCCCCCCCGGACCCTGCATTCACTACATCTGGTCCCCCCGGACCCTGCATTCACTACATCTGGTCCCCCCGGACCCTGCATTCACTACATCTGGTCCCCCCGGACCCTGCATTCACTACATCTGGTCCCCCCGGACCCTGCATTCACTACATCTGGTCCCCCCGGACCCTGCACTCACTAAATCTGGTCTCCCCCGGACCCTGCATTCACTAAATCTGGTCTCCCCCGGACCCTGCATTCACTAAATCTGGTCTCCCCCGGACCCTGCATTCACTAAATCTGGTCTCCCCCGGACCCTGCATTCACTAAATCTGGTCTCCCCCGGACCCTGCATTCACTAAATCTGGTCTCCCCCGGACCCTGCACTCACTAAATCTGGTCTCCCCCGGACCCTGCACTCACTAAATCTGGTCTCCCCCGGACCCTGCACTCACTAAATCTGGTCTCCCCCGGACCCTGCATTCACTAAATCTGGTCTCCCACAGTACACAGAACATGGAAATGCAATTGTAGTAAATATAAACTGCTAAATACCTTTTCTCATCAGCAGTTAGAGCTGTCTCCAGCATAGCACTAACTAAAGCTTGTAGGAGAAGTTTTCTTTCTGCTCTAGGAGAATTCAGAACCCCTGACCTCTGTCTGAACAGTGCTGATTGGCCCTGTGCTGATCACATGCACTCTCCCAAGGAAAAATGAAAAATAAAACATCTCTAGTAATACATACCAAACTGAGTGACTCCACACAATGTCATATCAGGAGATAAGAGGGGGGCACTGGAAGAAGGGGAGGATCAGAGAAGACGGGATCAAACAGCCTTTTTACACAGTGCAGAGGATTAACCCCTTAGGCTCCACAGTGAGTATAACAAGCATGCTTTACTGCATCTACAGACTGATTGTACTGTTGTGGGTTTAGTAACACTTTAATGGTTTCCTCAAAATGTTCTCCCATTTGGCCGATGCCTGAGGACTGATGTGATTATCGGGACCTGTGCATACTTATCCTAAAATTACTATACAAAACGGATGTGCTTTCCAGAATCTGATTCATTTCCTTTAAGTGTAGGCGAGTTCACTTGTCACTTCCTCTTTTTTTATTTGAGAGAAAATTCTCACCGTCAGATGATAGATAAGTGACATCTCGCAGAAGGCATGATAGCGTAAAGAGCTGAGTGGCGTTTTTCGTGGAATCTTCTGAGAGCGGTACTCGTGGACATCCGCCTATTTAATAAACTTGTCACAAACCTGGGCAGGTAAAAATTAGGATGCGATGAAAAAAATGTAAGCAGTCGTCGCATTCAGTGAAATGCCAAATTATTAGGCTTCATGCATGGGCGTTTTTACAGCGGCTGTTTTTGGCGTCGGGCGTTTTATTTTTTGCTTTCTACAGCCAGTCAACTCCCCAGCATGTTATCCTATGTGTCCATGCACACATAGGCTTTTATCAGTGTTTTTTTGGCAGGGGTGTTTTTGCACCCCTGTTGTCAGCCTGCCATGTGGACTCCTGAAAGATGAACTCCAGCAATTCATCCACTTTATAAATGTGCTGTCACACCATGAGTTAAGTCCAATGAGGTGCATGCCACCTTGTGGACTTATCTCTTTAATTTAGATGGAGCGGTTTTATGGTGCTCAAGGAGGATATCTGTGCTACACTCCGGGGCTTTGAGAGGAGAGGGACTGTATTCTTGCATACAGCATTTTTGCCTGCCTCTCCCTTCTGATGTTCATTCATAGAAGCCTTGATTTTCGTGAATGAGTTCACATAATACAAAGCACTCTGTGATTGGGTAGTAGGAGGGGAGGGGCAGTCACAGCAGCTGCATGCGACTCTGCAATAGAACAAGCTGAAACCAGAAGTTCCAGCGTCGCAGCTCCAGAACTCTAGTGAGTGCTATGTTTCTGGAGCTCCATAAAACTCGTCAGATGTAAATGAAAGAGGTCCACAAGGTGGCATGCACCTCGTTTGGACCGAACTCGTAGGTTGACTAGTCACTGACCTAAAACACAGCATGCAGATCAGAAAAATCAAACTGAATCAAAATTCCTTTCTTTTATACTGTATCTTCAATTCATTGACTAAGCGTTCACTTAAAGCGGAGTTCCACTCACCCTGTCAAAAAATAAAAATCAGCTACAAAAACTGTATCTGCTGACTTAAAAAACAGCCACTTGCCTGTCCCTCGGTCCCGTGGTGTGTCCCCCGCAGCCCGTTTAACCAGCCGTCCTGTATTCCAGGAGGCCGACCTCTTCATTGTGGGCACCTGGCTGTGAGAGCTTGCGGCTTCACAGCCGAGTACCCACTGCGCATGCGCGAGTAGCGCTGCACTTCATGAATTGTCCTGTAGTCTTCTGAGACCTGTCACGTGTCCCAAAAGACTACAGGGAGGGAGGGAGGACACCACCTGCTTCCGGTCGCCTAGGTGATCTGAACGGAAGTGGGAGCGGGTACCTTTCACATTCAGGTACCTGCTCCCCCGCCCCCCAAAAGTACCAATCCTTAATGGGGAGCAGTCCTTAAAGCGGAACTTCCCCTTTTGGGTGGAACTCCGCTTTAACTTCTTGTCCTGAAGAAACAACAGCAAAAAAAAAAAAATCTTAGGTGAAATCCCCTCGTAGACCAGGGGTACTCAACTGTGCCCTCTGATTTGGTCTGCAATCTCAAGTCAGGGAATCGCATGCTCTGAGATGGCTTGACAGTAAGCCCAGATTGAGACCAATGGATTGCCGACCCGCCATCCCAGAGCATCGGAGTGCATATAACCAACAGAGGAAGCAGATGGCCTCAGAAGGAGCAGGATCCACATAAGCCGACCCCTGTCTCAGGCAGATTGATACCAAGTGCACTTCACCTGGGACCTTTCTAGTAGCCTTGAGAGCGATGCCAGCAGAAGCTGGAGAGAGGAAGCTAGTGATTGCAATTTCATTGTGGCCCGTGACCGGTTAACAAATCACTTAAGTGGCCTTTACTCTTCAAGCAGTTGAGCACCCCTGTCTTAGATGGTTGTCACCAAAGCAGGTGTTCCCATTGAAGGTTTCCCCTCTACTCCTGTTCTAACAACTGTAACATTTTGGATGTCCTCTCTATTTTTGTCCTGTTGAAAATGGTCACCAGGACCAATAGAGTGCAGCTACCCTAGGGAGATACAGGCAGCAATAGAAACCTACTAAAAAAAAAAAGGGTCTTTTAATGCATTTCAGGGAATATAGTGTTTTATTATAAGATGCTTTGACCAGTAATGTGCTGTGTACAGGGCAGGGTAAAACTTTTTTTTTTTTTTTTTTGTAAAGAAAAAACCCCCCAAAAACTTGGTGTGCCTATATGTTTTGCTGTCAATATATGTTGATCTTTTGCATACCAGATATAGGTTGGCGATGTCAATCTGTAACACCCTTACTGTTTTATGGGGAAAAAAAAAAAGTTTGGTCCTCTGAATCTTGGACCGTTCGGAGGCAGGATACTGCATCTTGGGAGGAAGCAAGATGGAGCTTTGGCCCGTCAAGAGGCCAGGAGGCTGCAGCTTTGGCCCACCAAGAAGCCAGGGGGCTGCAGCTTTGGCCCGCCAAGAAGCCAGGGGGCTGCAGCTTTGGCCCGCCAAGAAGCCAGGAGGCTGCAACTTTGGCCCTCCAAGAAGCCAGGAGGCTGCAGCTTTGGCCCTCCAAGAAGCCAGGAGGCTGCAGCTTTGGCCCTCCAAGAAGCCAGGAGGCTGCAGCTTTGGCCCTCCAAGAAGCCAGGAGGCTGCAGCTTTGGCCCTCCAAGAAGCCAGGAGGCTGCAGCTTTGGCCCGCCTGTCTTGGGGGGGGGGGGGGGGGGGTGAGGGACAGCACCCTGACAAAAGATTAGCTAACCCAGTTCTTACAGTTCACACTGATATTTGGCCATTTGCCTCCAAATTTTTGCAAAATCTGTTACTGTCATGTCCACCTGCCTTTTCCCAGGCTCCTGTTAGTTTGGCAGGATTGTGGGGAATTGCAGGAAGTTCTGCCTTGTATCAGAAGTGGTCATGCAAGGATATTTCTGTCCCAGTTAAGAAAGAGTAGGTGATACCTCATTTCTGAGTAAATGATTTTCTAGTGGACCAAACACCACCATGGCCTTTACCATATACCGGATTTGTGACTTTGGGCAGCCCCAAATGGGCTCCCTCGCAGAGGAATTTTTAGCATCTTAGGAGAACTTGTTTGCTTTGACTCCTTATTGAAACCCTGAGCACTGTAGCCCGTTCCTTTCCTTTTACTAGCCCATCTGGAAAGGGTTTTTGCTTTGGCAGGCGCTCTGATTTTCTTCATGTGAGAAAATGTAAACGGAGTGACACATATTGGATGTCTGCCACCACTAAACAGATAAACTATGGCAGGCAACTATGCATTTACGTAGCCACAAGATTGTTGTGAGGCAACTGTCCCAAACGCTAAAATCTAAGATAATGTGTTGGCTCTAATCCATGTTCAATGTGACAGGTTACTAGCGCATAGGTACTAGGTGGAGATACAGCACGTTGCTGCACCGCTCTCTTGTTCCGGTATAGTGGCGTCCTTCAGACTTTATGGAGACATCAGTGGATTTTTATACACCTAGGGGGTTGATTTACTTAACCTCCCTAGCGGTCTGAATATGTTAGTTTTTCTGTGCTCAAAGCAGTAAATTTTTTTGCATGGAAATATGTTTTTTGTTTTTTTTTTTGTAGGCCTGTAATTTTTAGGAATAACTCACTGAAATCTGTCTGAACAAAAGTCTAGTAAACATCCCGGGTATGATAAAATTTGAAACTCGAAATCATAAATTATACTATAATAAATAATCATAAAAAATAAATTTAATTCAATAATGTAATCAAACCAAAAACACTGAAATTTGAAATAGAGCGCCAAGTTCGCACATCGCTGAGCAAAGTCACAGAATCGTTTTCAGTGTCTGACGAATTCCCCCACAAATCATTATCACTCAATTCTGCAAGTGGTTCTGATTTACTATCGCTGTTCTCTAGCCGGTCTAAAACCGCTTTTGACGTAAAGGGACCCTTTTTGGACGCCATGGACGTTTCTCAGTTTCCAGGCAGAAAGAACAGTAATAATGCAGGCAGGGCGCAGGACAAATCACTCGGGACAAAATGTACGTGAAATGGTTTGATACAGGAATGTAATACTATCAAATTTTAGTGCATTTGCGACAGAAACAATTGAGTACTGTCCGTGATACTTTTTTTTTATTTGCACTAACATACAATTTTGAGGACAAGCTTTCGGGGTATGTCCCCTTCTTCAAAGTCCAAACAGTACTATTACAAATCAAATTTGTATGTTAGTGCAAATAAAAAAAGTATCACTGACAGTACTCAATTGTTTCTGTCGCAAATGCACTAATACGGCTACAATCACCTCAAGCTTCGTGTATTGAGTGAATCTACAATTTTGACATTTTTGAATTTCCTGTTGGTTCCGTCCCCCGTGCGTCCCGACGCTCGCGGGGAACGGAAGACGGATGCCGGCATTGGCCAGAGGACATGGCTGGGGACGCTGCAGGGGGGACATCGCGGGAGCACAGCACAAGGTAAGTGAAACGGGGATCGCTGGAGAAGTGCTGCAGTGCATTCCCGAGTGTAGGTCGGGGTTATCGCTTCTGGTACTGAGATTTAACCCCGAGCTACACTCGGGAATACCGCCAGGGAGGTTAAACTGCAGCACTCAGAATCTGGTGCAGCTGTGCATGGTAGCCAATCGGCTTGTTCAATTAAGCTTTGAAAATAAAACCTGGATGCCGGTTGATTCCTATGCAGAGCTGCATCAGAATTTGCACACTCCAGCTTTAGTAAATAACCCTCTAATGTCTACTGCAATGCACTGTGCTTAAGCTGACCAAAGACAGAGTCCCCGATCAACTGCTAAATCAACCACTACTAGCCGGCATATAACAGCCTCGTATCCAGAGGTGCTCAGAGCGAAGCAAAGTTCACTTACTCAGGTTCAAGAACTGGATGTTTTTCAACACTCTTGCCATGCTGAGATTATTTCCTATGGTCACAAGCTCCTGCTCATCACCACCTTGTAGAATGGATCAGGTGGCTTTACGTGTGCTAAGATAATAGCAGCCTGGGACCTGCTGAGGAATTTTGCAGCCAGTGGACATCGCCATTTACTGTGTGTGTACCTTAAGCTACTACATTGTGTTTCAGCACACCCAGCGACCACATTGTTAGTAACGGAAATAGTTTGTTTTGGCCAGCTTGGTCCAATGACATGAAACCTGGAAATCTACTTTTTAAAATGATAGTAAAGGCTAACTAGCTATTCTTAAAGGTTCCCTTACCTCTAACCTATCCTGCATACCCCATATGCAATAGTAATGCGTACTGAGCCCTCACAGAGCTTTGTGAAAGGACAGGGACGCTATGTTCAGATGTCAGCCATGACCATTTGTAACACAAGTTGGTGATTAGCAGCAGTAGTTCCCTTCTCTTCATCCTCTCCAGGAAGCCTTTGGTGCAAAACACAACTATTAACTGATGCCAGAGCCTTCTTCTCAGACCAGGATAGATACAGGCCTTCTCATGGGCCCAATCCACCATTCCAATCTGGAAACCCTAATAAAACTGACACCCTTGCCAGCTCCAGCAATCCGGAGTTCTAACAAATATTGGGTCATAAATACCTAAGTGGAAGTCTGTGGAATACACAAGTCTGATAGACTGATTATTGACCAAGACTCTAAAACTTCAGCATGTTTCATAACTTCAGATGTTATGACCGTATAGCCGGAATAAAGTCCTATTCACTGTCATCAGTTATTGGGTAGCATTTTAAACACAAACCCTATGCTAGGAGGTATCAGTGGATTAGGCCTCCACACCCCATCCTATGAGAGAGCGAGATCTCCGGGACCTGTCATATTTATGTTCATTTTGAAGCTAATTTCATGCTGGGCAATAATCTACATGGTAGCAGACTGTAAACGGCAGGTATTCAAAAATATGAATACTGTCTTTGGGACTTGGTCATAAACGTGGTGTCCTCCCAGCACCCACCTCTTAAACCTTATAATTGGTCAGATGATCTCTATCAGCACCCCCCTTGATGTCAGATAAAAAACTGAGTACAAGCAGATTTGATGGCTCTTGTTTTAACATCAACCGAGGAACACCTAACAGGACTTTAGAGCCACTGTACTGTTTTGCTTGATCAATTGGGCTCTGCTAAAACCAAGGACTTTGCAAGTTGTTCTTCGTTTTCAACTCCTTTTTAATTCTCTGTTGCTTTGTCTCTTTATTTCTTTGTAACACCTTCTTTTTTTTCTGTAAGTAATTTTTTTTTTTTTTTTTACCGTTTTGACCTTTCTATTATTGCACCCTATTTTGAAAAGTGTTTAAAACCGTCCCTAAGGCTTTTAATGCAAATTAAAGAATCCCTGTCTCTTGAAGAGTGCTACTGTATATGATAAATCTCTAAATTTACCTGTCTGTGGTGTACACTGTGTACAGATGTTTATTTTCTTTATTTGTCTTGCTTAGATTGGGAGTTTCCACCTTCTCGCTCAAAAGGCGGTGGTGGTAGAGTTGATTGCTTAACTTAATCCAGTGACAGCAGCTCTCAGGCTGCTGGCACCTAGGTTGTGGTCCTGCGGGCTGGAAAACCTTTGTGCAGGGTACAGCTGAGAGTGACATTGTTACGCAAGTGACAGTGCGGTGTGAGATTGGGCAGTCCTATGTCTTGAGTTATTGTGAAGGGCAGGGTCGGGCACAGCGTTTGTCACACCGTACATATGTTAGGCAGTGCTTGACAATGGCTATGAATTTCCAGAACTGTGACATTACCCTGAGACTCCCATGGCCCCTCTGTTATCAGAGCTATTATCAGAGCTCCCTCTTCTCCCCTGCAGCAGTTACACACATTGATGGCGGTGCTACTGGATCAAATGACCAGATCAGACTGGATTAAAAAAGTAAGTATGCAGGTCTTTTTTCTTTTTTTCTTTTTTTTTTTTTAATACAGGGGTAGATAGGAATAATTTAACTGGAATTCAGCTGTTGGCACCTCCTATTTTATTAGGCACTTTTAAAGTACAGCTCAGCCTTCAGGGTCATTCTTTGAAAATGTAATGATTTTCATTGTGAGGAGCTTTGAAAGCACTAGTGCCCGGGGATTGAGAGGGAAATTATACTGCTCTTTGATGTTCATAGCTAATAATATGACATGCCTATATTTTTAATTTTTTTTTACTTTAAAAAGTAAATCTGTACAATAAAGGGCACCCTGCGAACGCTTGTAAAGCCTCTCCTGCTGCCTGTTCCCACTAATCTCTGCAGTAGTGGATAGGGATGCACCGAAATTTCGGCCACCGAAACCCATCTGTCGAAAAGAACCCTATCGGCATTTTGCTGATAGGAAAAATTTAGCCGATTACAGGTTTGTGTGTGTGTGTACTGCAGATGTGAGGGGGGCGGTGGAGAAATAGGTCACTATAGGTCAGTGGCGGTTTTTAAATGTGATTGCCGGCTTTTTCTTTTTTTTTTTTTTTTTCTTCACTATAGCTCACAGAATTAGCTGTTACTTTCTTCCCAGCTAAAAGAAACAAAGTTTCCTTTTAATTTATTTCCCCGAGTTAAATGAAACAAGTTTCCTTTCACTCTGGGAAAGTGACAGATAATTCTGTGAGCTATAGTGAAGAAAAAAAAAAAGCCGGCAATTGCATTTAAAATCCGGCACTGACATAGTGGCCAGGGGGAGGAACGCCCCATACGCTGGTGGCCAGGGGGAGGAACGCCCCATACGCTGGTGGCCAGGGGGAGGAACGCCCCATACGCTGGTGGCCAGGGGGAGGAACGCCCCATACGCTGGTGGCCAGGGGGAGGAACGCCCCATACGCTGGTGGCCAGGGGGAGGAACGCCCCATACGCTGGTGGCCAGGGGGAGGAACGCCCCATACGCTGGTGGCCAGGGGGAGGAACGCCCCATACGCTGGTGGCCAGGGGGAGGAACGCCCCATACGCTGGTGGCCAGGGGGAGGAACGCCCCATACGCTGGTGGCCAGGGGGAGGAACGCCCCATACGCTGGTGGCCAGGGGGAGGAACGCCCCATACGCTGGTGGCCAGGGGGAGGAACGCCCCATACGCTGGTGGCCAGGGGGAGGAACGCCCCATACGCTGGTGGCCAGGGGGAGGAACGCCCCATACGCTGGTGGCCAGGGGGAGGAACGCCCCATACGCTGGTGGCCAGGGGGAGGAACGCCCCATACGCTGGTGGCCAGGGGGAGGAACGCCCCATACGCTGGTGGCCAGGGGGAGGAACGCCCCATACGCTGGTGGCCAGGGGGAGGACCGCCCCATACGCTGGTGGCCAGGGGGAGGACCGCCCCATACGCTGGTGGCCAGGGGGAGGACCGCCCCATACGCTGGTGGCCAGGGGGAGGACCGCCCCATACGCTGGTGGCCAGGGGGAGGACCGCCCCATACGCTGGTGGCCAGGGGGAGGACCGCCCCATACGCTGGTGGCCAGGGGGAGGACCGCCCCATACGCTGGTGGCCAGGGGGAGGACCGCCCCATACGCTGGTGGCCAGGGGGAGGACCGCCCCATACGCTGGTGGCCAGGGGGAGGACCGCCCCATACGCTGGTGGCCAGGGGGAGGACCGCCCCATACGCTGGTGGCCAGGGGGAGGACCGCCCCATACGCTGGTGGCCAGGGGGAGGACCGCCCCATACGCTGGTGGCCAGGGGGAGGACCGCCCCATACGCTGGTGGCCAGGGGGAGGACCGCCCCATACGCTGGTGGCCAGGGGGAGGACCGCCCCATACGCTGGTGGCCAGATAGTTAATAAAATGTACGTGGGAACCTGTCTGAGAGGCAGGAACCCCATGCAAGCTTTAGGAACCCTTAGTGGAGGAAGGCTAAGGAGAAGTTGCCTGATCAGTGTGTGGAGTGATGGTAACAGATGAAATTATCACAGAAGAGTTCAGTATGATGGACTGTATTTGTTGAGAGTAATAGATTTGAACTGGCTTGCTGGTGTACACACAGTGTCATAATTGCACTTTAAGGAAGTGAAGAGTCCACCGGCATAAGCAAAAGCACTGCTTGTTGGTACTGATCCATGTACGTACCCATGAAATGCCGTGTTCACAGGCAAAAACACAAACACTTTATTGATGTTATGCTTTTTATTTATTGCTGAAAATCTATTTTCACTATTGATTTGTATTGTACAGCAATATTTTGGACTAATTATTTTATGGAGTGTAAATGACACACAAGTGTTGGCTTGCTTAAAGTAGAGAACGGGGCCATAGCACCAGCACAGGGGAACCAACCCAAGTGAAAAAAATCACTGAATCCTGTCTGGGGATCTAGAAGATGAAAAGGTGACTAACCCATCACTGCCTACAGAAAATGTAAATCATAGCCTTGACTAAAGTTAGCCTTTAATTCTCAACGACCTTTAACGTGTGCTGACTTCTTGTTAAAAGTCAAACACTGCTTGATTCGTGGGGACTGACACAACAAAGATGATGCACACGTCGCCGATTCTTCTGCAATCTCGTACATGCTTACTTGAGGGGATTTTCCACTGACTAATTTCTGCAGAGAACTTACTTTGTTTAGAAAGAAAAGAAGGTTCAAAAAGGGCAACCATGGTCTTTTCTAAGTTACACAAATAAAGATAAGTTTCATGTAAAATTGACTGCGTTTACAAATAGTTACATAATTAGTCTGGCTTAAAAACAAAAGACAAAAGTCCATCCAGTTCAACCATTGAAAAAAAAAAAAAGTTATAATCCTATACCCACAGTTGATCCAGATGAAGGCAAAAAACCCCCCAGCAAAGCACGATCTAATTTGCTCCTGCAGGGGAAAAAATTCCTTCCTGATCCCCCGAGAGGCAATCAGATATTACCTGGATCAGCTTTACGTATAAATGTTATATTCTGTATTCTTTTTAAAGCAATCCACTGAGCTTGCCAGAACCAACTCTTGAGGGAGTCTATTCCACATTTTCACAGCTCTTACTGTGAAGAAACCTTTCCGTGTTTGGAAATTAAATTATTTTCCTCCAGACGTAAAGAGTGCCCCCTTGTCCTCTGTGATGACCTCAGGGTGAATAACTCTACACTGAGTTCTCTATATGAACCACTGATGTATTTATATATGGAGATCATATCCCCCCTTATGTATTATACATGGTGATCATATCCCCCCCTTATGTATTATACATGGAGATCCTATCCCCCCTTATGTATTATACATGGTGATCCTACCCCCCCCCCTTATGTATTATACATGGAGATCATATCCCCCCCCCCTTATGTATTATACATGGTGATCATATCCCCCCTTATATATTATACATGGAGATCATATCCCCCCCCCCTTATGTATTATACATGGAGATCATATCCCCCCTTATGTATTATACATGGTGATCATATCCCCCCTTATGTATTATACATGGTGATCATATCCCCCCTTATGTATTATACATGGAGATCCTATCCCCCCTTATGTATTATACATGGTGATCCTATCCCCCCCCCCCCCTTATGTATTATACATGGTGATCATATCCCCCCTTATGTATTATACATGGTGATCATATCCCCCCTTATGTATTATACATGGTGATCATATCCCCCTTATGTATTATACATGGTGATCATATCCCCCTTATGTATTATACATGGTGATCATATCCCCCTTATGTATTATACATGGTGATCATATCCCCCCTTATGTATTATACATGGTGATCCTATCCCCCCTTATGTATTATACATGGAGATCATATCCCCCCTTATGTATTATACATGGAGATCATATCCCCCCTTATGTATTATACATGGAGATCATATCCCCCCTTATGTATTATACATGGTGATCATATCCCCCCTTATGTATTATACATGGTGATCATATCCCCCTTATGTATTCTACATGGAGATCATATCCCCCCTTATGTATTATACATGGAGATCATATCCCCCCTCATGTATTATACATGGTGATCATATCCCCCCTTATGTATTATACATGGTGATCATATCCCCCTTATGTATTCTACATGGAGATCATATCCCCCCTTATGTATTATACATGGTGATCATATCCCCCTTATGTATTATACATGGAGATCATATCCCCCTTATGTATTATACATGGAGATCATATCCCCCCTTATGTATTATACATGGAGATCATATCCCCCCTCATGTATTATACATGGAGATCATATCCCCCCTCATGTATTATACATGGAGATCATATCCCCCCTTATGTATTCTACATGGAGATCATATCCCCCCTTATGTATTATACATGTTGATCATATCCCCCTTATGTATTATACATGCAGATCATATCCCCCTTATGTATTATACATGGAGATCATATCCCCCCCTTATGTATTATACATGGAGATCATATCCCCCCCTTATGTATTATACATGGAGATCATATCCCCCCTTATGTATTATACATGGAGATCATATCCCCCCCTTATGTATTATACATGGTGATCATATCCCCCTTATGTATTATACATGTTGATCATATCCCCCCTTATGTATTATACATGGAGATCATATCCCCCCCTTATGTATTATACATGGTGATCATATCCCCCCTTATGTATTATACATGGAGATCATATCCCCCCTTATGTATTATACATGGTGATCATATCCCCCTTATGTATTATACATGTTGATCATATCCCCCCTTATGTATTATACATGGTGATCATATCCCCCCCTTATGTATTATACTTGTTGATCATATCCCCCCCTTATGTATTATACATGGAGATCATATCCCCCCCTTATGTATTATACATGGAGATCATATCCCCCCTTATGTATTATACATGGAGATCCTATCCCCCCTTATGTATTATACATGGTGATCCTATCCCCCCCCCTTATGTATTATACATGGTGATCATATCCCCCCTTATGTATTATACATGGTGATCATATCCCCCCTTATGTATTATACATGGTGATCATATCCCCCCTTATGTATTATACATGGTGATCATATCCCCCCTTATGTATTATACATGGTGATCCTATCCCCCCTTATGTATTATACATGGTGATCATATCCCCCCTTATGTATTATACATGGAGATCATATCCCCTCCTTATGTATTATACATGGAGATCATATCTCCCTTATGTATTATACATGGAGATCATATCCCCCCTTATGTATTATACATGGAGATCATATCCCCCCTTATGTATTATACATGGTGATCATATCCCCCCTTATGTATTATACATGGTGATCATATCCCCCTTATGTATTCTACATGGAGATCATATCCCCCCTTATGTATTATACATGGTGATCATATCCCCCCTTATGTATTATACATGGTGATCATATCCCCCTTATGTATTATACATGGAGATCATATCCCCCTTATGTATTATACATGGAGATCATATCCCCCCTTATGTATTATACATGGAGATCATATCCCCCCTCATGTATTATACATGGAGATCATATCCCCCCTCATGTATTATACATGGAGATCATATCCCCCCTCATGTATTATACATGGAGATCATATCCCCCCTTATGTATTCTACATGGAGATCATATCCCCCCTTATGTATTATACATGGAGATCATATCCCCCTTATGTATTATACATGGAGATCATATCCCCCCCTTATGTATTATACATGTTGATCATATCCCCCCTTATGTATTATACATGGTGATCATATCCCCCCCTTATGTATTATACATGTTGATCATATCCCCCCCTTATGTATTATACATGGAGATCATATCCCCCCCTTATGTATTATACATGGAGATCATATCCCCCCCTTATGTATTATACATGGAGATCATATCCCCCCCTTATGTATTATACATGGAGATCATATCCCCCCTTATGTATTATACATGGTGATCATATCCCCCATTATGTATTATACATGGAGATCATATCCCCCCTTATTATACATGGTGATCATATGCCCCATTATGTGAGCAGTCATAGTAGATTACTACATATGAAGAACCTGCGTCATGCTTAATACTAACATACAAGAATTAAACAAGGACAGGTACCTGAACCTATTAGCAGAATTTCATTTGTTTTGTTTTTATTTTCCTTTTTTTAAATCTCAGCAGCTAAAAGTACTGTAGCTGCTGACTTTTAAAAAAATCAGGTACTTACCAGTGGCTGGGGTCCAGCGCCATCTTCCTGCAGTCCGTTCTTACCGCTGCAGGATCACCGGTACCACCATCTGTATA
Source organism: Staurois parvus (assembly GCF_062004578.1). Taxonomy (NCBI): domain Eukaryota; kingdom Metazoa; phylum Chordata; class Amphibia; order Anura; family Ranidae; genus Staurois; species Staurois parvus. The sequence goes on from NW_028318237.1 coordinate 1,856,993, forward strand.
CAGGAGCTTGCTCCACCTTCGTGAGGAACCACAGCCGGCACCCACTGCAAGCAATAGACCACAGCACTTTGTGAATGGTCCTGCAGCCTCCTGAGACATGTGACCTGCGCCAGGCGGCTGAGGGAGATGGGGGTGGGGAAAGGAGCATTAACTCTGCCTAGGCAAGAATAGTGGAAGTGGAAGCAGGTATCGGGAAAAATAAATTAATGAAACGGTAGTTGCTCCTCCCTCAGTTACAAGCTGGGGAAGAAGAGAACCAGCGGGATTTCATGTTTTGAGTGCATCTCCCCTTCAAAGTGACAGATTCCCCTTTGATGGACTCCCACAAAGAGGACCGCTCACCTTTCCTGCTGCTCCAGCGGCTAATCTATTCTGTAGTGCAGAATCAGGTGCTTCCAACACGGATTATTTCCTGGTCCCCTGCTGTGCTCAGTGGTTCAGTCCACCACACCCCTATGTCCATAGCATGTCTAGTTGTTAGATAAGGGCCACCGAGTGCAGTGGGTGATCGGAAAAATGAACACCTCTGGAAGTGTCAGATGCTGCAAGATCCTCAGCAGATGCTTTATGTGCACTAGTGGTGCACCGAAATAAAAATTCTGGTGCCAAAACCGATACTGAAAATTCAGAATGCATGTGGCCGAAAACCGAAATCTCTGCGTATGCGGGGGTGGGGAGGCTCCAAATTATATATAATATAAATATATATATATGTATGTGCTTTACATATATATTGTACATTCACATCAGTCCCTAACCCTCAAGGGGCGTACAATCTAAGGTCCCTAACTCACATTCATACATACACATACTAGGGACAATTTAGACAGGAGCCAATTAACCTACCAGCATGTCTTTGGAGTGTAGGAGGAAATCGGAGGAAATCCACACAGGCACAGGGAGAACATGCAAACTCCAGGCAGGAAGTGCCGTGGTTGGGATTTGAACCAACAACCTGAGTACTGCCAGGCAGAAGTGCTAACCATTTAGCCACTGTGCCGCTCTAAAACCAGCTGCTGCAGCAGTCAGACTGCCCTAGATTTTGACAGGCTGCAGCATTGGAGCTAAACGCCCAGCGTGCACGAGGCCTCTGAGTAAGGTCACTTGCATTTTCTCATTACTGCTAAGGGAATTTAAATTTGTGTTTGTTTGCTTTGCACGCTGCCCATCGACAGCAGATGTATTCACCCCCCTGGCGGTATTCCCGGGTGTAGCTCGGGGTAAAGTTTCAGCACCACAAGTGGTAACCCCGAGCTACACTCGGGAATACACTGCAGCGTTGCTCCGGGATCTCTTCTTCACTTGCCTTGTCCTGCGCTCCCGCTTTGTTCCTCCTGCAGTGTCCCCGACCATTTCCTCCGGCGGATGCCGGCATCCGTCTCCTGGGTTCCGTTCTCTGCGACGACGGGACGTACGGGGGACGGAACTGGCGGGAAATTCAAAAATGTCAAAAAGTGACATTCACTAAATACACTAAAATCACATAGTAAAACATTCCTGTATCAAACCATTTCACATACATTTTGTCCCGAGTGCTTTGTCCGACGCCCTGCCTGCATTTTTACTGTTCTTTCTGCCTGGAAACTGAGAAACGTCCATGGCGTCCAAAAAGCGTCCCTTTAGGTCAAAAGCGGTTTTAGACCGACTAGAGAACAGCGATAGTAAATCAGAACCACTTGCAGAATTGAGTGATAATGATTCGTGGGGGAAATTCCTCATCAGACACTGAAAACTTCTGCGACTTTGCTCAGTGATGTGCGAACTTGGCTCTATATTTCATAATTCAGTGTTTTTGGTTTGATTATATTATTGAATTAAATTTATTATTATTTTTACGATTATTAAATTATAATTTATGATTTCGTGTTTAAAATTTTATCATCCCCGGGGATGTTTACTAGACTCTTGTTCGGACAGATTTCAGTGAGTTATTCCTAAAAATTACAGCCTACAATAAAAAAAAATACATATTTCCATGCATAAAAATTTACCGCTTTGAGCACAGAAATATGGACATAATCAGACCGCTAAGGAGGCTACAGTAGTTGGGAATCGTCACACAATATATTATGTAAGCATTCATTTTAACTATCATCTGATCAGGTGCAGATGAAATAAATGAACAGGAGTTTGCTTTTTACATAATTGGATAATTTCAGAGTTTATATGTTATTGTGTGAAGCTTGTCAGCTCCTTTTTGTAAATCGCCTTCATTGCCTGCATGGCTCACTCCTGCGTTCATGTCTTCTGCAATTTTGAAATTCCTACTGTCTGCATACTTCTTTTTTCACCTGACACCTAATGTGTTTTGAGTTGTCAAAATTATAACCTTGCAAGTGTCGCCCAGGTAGGGTTGTCATGTTTTTATGTTGACATGGTAGCTTGGCGTCAGACTGGTATCTTTTTCATAGTCAGGACTGTCTGCCTGATTATAATCATAGGGGTTGTTTTGATTTATTAAAGGCAAATGGACCGTGCACTTTGCAAAGTGCAGTTGCTCCAAAGCTGAGGCAAAGCTTCACTTTGCAAAGAATACCCAGTCACGTGCAAAGAAAAAAAAACATTTTTTCTTGCTCATGATTGGATGATGAACGGCAGCAGAGCTTCCCCTCATTTACTAAGCTCTGACGCAACTGCTCTTGCAGAGTGCACAGTCTGTTTGCCTTTAGATAATTAACCCCAGTCAAATAATAGATCTCTAATGAAGAGTATCCTGTGATTTTGCCTGGTTACTGTACAAAGTCTTCCTTCACTGATGCTAAATACTTTGGTGATCTTCCGGTGCTGCTAGGATGAGGGTCAGAAGCTGTGACGGTGAAAGATCCTGATTTTCGCCCTTTTTCTTTTTGCTTCCCTCATTTATTCACAGAACGTCTTGTATTCTGTTAAAAAAAAAAAAAAAAATACAAGTACTTTTGTGAATGGACAGGGGAAGAGGACTAGGAGGGAGGATCATTTGTCACAACCTATGCATTCCTGAAGCACTGGAAGATCACCACTTTGTGTAGTACCAGACTTCTCTGAAAGGGGGGGGATTTGTAGATTAAACGGCAGCCAGCAGGCTACATGACACCCTTCATAACAGGTAAATTTAACTGGTTCTCTGTCACAAAAAACATTGTTGCTCTAGGCACATATGGCACAGTCAGTGGCAGTGGGGAGTTTTACACATTCCCATAGAGTGTGTGTGTGTATATATACCATTATCTGACTGTCTGCTTTCACACAAAAGCAATCAGGTGGCTCTACAGCTATCCGATCGCTTTCACAGACCTCCAGAACTATGATGCAGCCCCCTCCCCCCTTTCCCTGCCATGCATCCTGTGCCAAGGTAAATGGAAAGGAGGGCAGCAAATGTCTTTTCACTGATCTCCCCTATGTAGTAAGATCCAAGAAGCAACATGTAATCTCGTTTCTACTGTCGCTTTCCCCGACCTCTATGAACAGGGAAAAAGCTAATGGAATGCTATCTATCAATTATCCATTTTCCTGAAATATTTTAATTCCCAGGTGGGAAAAACGTAGTTCCCACCAACGGGATTGACGATGCGTTAAACTTCCAATCCTTCTGCTTGTGCATTTCATCCCAAATACATTCCGTGTCAAAGTGCTTGTGTCCTCATCCCAAGTGCGGAATTCCTGTGGTATCCAAATGATCTTCTCTAATGGTGCCTTACTAAGTGAACTCTCCATTTTTACCCAACTTCTCCCCTGTGCATTATATAGTCAGTCTACAATTTGTGATGGTAACACCGAATTCTAATTTATACTAAAATCTGGCATATTTTTTCTTTTTTTTTTGTTACTGCATAAAACTTCATATTTAACTCTTGGTTTCTCATTATCCCCCACATATGAGTATCATTGTTTTTGAGGAACCTAACAAAAGACCCTGGTAGAGATATTGGAAGCATATTAAATTTGTATAAAACTTTTGGTACTATAATCCTCTTAATAATTTTTATCCGCCTTATCCAAGACAGCCTTCCCATGGAGGCTTTCCTCAATTCATCCTTTATCTCATTTATTAATGGGATATAATTTGCCTGATTTAGATTTTTTTATAGGCAATGTCAATTTTATTCTCAAGTACTTGAGTTCTTTTTCTCTCCATGTAAAGGGGAATTCTTTTTGTAAAATTTTGTTTCTCAGACTTTGGGATGTTTATATTTAAAATCTCACTTTTTGACGGTTTAATTTTTAGGTTGGATAGCTCTCCATATTCTTTAAATTTTCTCATTAGGTTTGGTAATGTTAGTTGTGGGTTTGCGATATAGCATAGCGTATCATCTGAATATGCTGCCACTTAATGTTCGACGTCCCCTATGCACATGCCTTTTGACGTCTGTACTATTTCTAACAGTTACTAATAGCGGTTCCAAAGAAATCACAAAAAGCATCGGGATAGGGCGCATCCCTGTCTGGTTTCATTATACATCCTAAAAAGTTTTGGTAATGATCAGTTTACCTTCACTGCTGCTGAGGGATGCCTATATAACTCTTTTATCCACCGCATCATTCTAGGCCCAATTCCTAATGTTCTCAGCGTGTCGGTCATAAATTCCCAATCTTCTCTATGGAAGGCCTTTTTAGTGTCAACCGATAAAATGATTTGCGGTACCCCTCCTCTTTTATTCTTTTGCAGGATAAGTAATGTTCTTAGGGCATTGTCCTTTCCCTCTCTATCAGGGATAAATCCCACTTGGTCTAAGTGTATCTAGTCAAACATCAACTCTTTCATTCTTGTTGCTAGTACCTTCGCATACAGCTTTGTATCAGCATTCAACAAAGATATAGGTCTATTGCTGGCACACTGAGACCAATCTTTCCCCTCCTAGGGTATCACTGTGATATATGCCTGCAGCGATTCCTCCCTTATCGGTCTCCTCTCCCAGTGCATTAATATAAATACACAGTTTGGAGACTAGATGTTCTTTTAAACTTCTTATAATATCCCACAGTGAATACATTGGGTCTGGGGATCTATTCTACAGCTGCACTCTTTAGTACCAAGTTGATTTCTTCTATTGATATTAAGCTATCTAAAGCTGTTAATCTAGCTTTATCCAATCTAGGTAAACTGGCCTCCTTCAAATAAATCTGCCTCTTCTCCCTCCTGTCTTCTGATTCCTTCTGGTTCTTCCCTTCTACTCCATATAGACCGCTATAGTATTTCTGGAATGTAGTGGCGATGTCAGTGGTTGAATAAACCATTTCACCTTTTTGTCTTTAATTTTATCTATAAAGTTCCTTTGATTTATTTTCCTTCAACTTCATTAGGTATTTCCCTAGTTTTATTCCCCCACCGATATCCTCCTTGTTTCTTTTTCCATATAATCCTTTAACGCCTCTCTTTTTAATATCTCTTGTTGTAACTCTATTTATTTTCTTTTTATGTTCTTGTTCAAGCTGATGTAGTTCTTCCATTAATACCCTGATACTTTTTCCCCAGTCTTTCTTTATCTCCGCCCCCTATTGCAATCAGTATACCCCTAATATAGGTTTTATGTGCTTCCCATATTGTGGAATAGAAACCACCTCGGATTAATTTATCTTAAGATATTGATCTATTTCCTGCTTTACTCTTGTTTCCACTTCTGGATCTTGGTCTAATTTAATCACCACATATTTATTTAATTCTGTACCCTTCCAAACCGTAGTCTCATTGTGACAGGGGAATGGCTATATATATATATATATATATATATATATATATATATATCTTTATTTGTTTTCACCATAGACTCCAGAAGTCTATGTTCAATCAACATATAATCCAGTCTTGAATACACCCTATACGCCGCAGAGAAGAAGGTATAGTCTCTTTCCCTTGGATGTTCAACCCTCCAGGCGTTCATTAGCAGGCATTGATGTAGCTTTTTTTTTTTTTTTATATTCTTTATAGACTCCTAGCTCCCTTTTTCTGGGCGCACGATGAGGCATCCATCTCTGGGTCCATGCAAAAATTTAAATCACCTGCCACAATCATACTACCCCTTTTAAAGTCTGTAACTTTTGCAAATATTCCTTCCAAATATACCATCGGGTTTTTATTAGGGCAATAAATACACTCTCTTCCCTGCAGGTTTCCTCTTAGAAATAAATAGCGGCCTGCTGGGTCTACCAGCTTTTCATCCAAAGTTAATGCTATATTTTTGCCACTCCCTTTGCCCGTCTTTTTGGTGAGTCCGCATAATACCAGGTTGGTAGATATTTAGAATATAGCTTAATATTTGAATCCTGGGATATGTGTCTCCTGGAGAAACACCACTTCAATAGATCATTGGTACATTTGCCTTAAAACCTGATGTCTTTTTGTTGGATTATTTAATCCTTTTTCTCTTTCTCTTTCTCTTGCCCTCCTCATCCCTTTCTCTTGCCCTCCTCATCCCTTTCTCTTGCCCTCCTCATCCCTTTCTCTTGCCCTTCCCCTCCCCTTGAAGACCCCAATGACCTATTTTTGGTACTTGAATCAATTGTGACCTATAGTCACAGTTGATTCCTTCTTCTGGCTAAGACTCTAAGCACGCACTCCCTTTCAGACCCCGATCTCTCATATTTAGGTCTGAAGTTTGGCGGCATGTTTGGTCTCCCTATTACCCGCCATGGTACTCCTTCTTCCTCCACCTGCCAAATCTTCTTTTTTACAGTTCTCTAGCCTGTCTAATACATATTTTCCCCTAAGCTAAGGGTCCCATTTGGCCTGTGTTCCAAGGAGGGGTATTTTATCCCTGAGGTATCTCCAGATGGATGGGAGGAATAGGGCTGCGGAGGAAGGTTGCCCCCCCCCCCCCATCTGTTTTTAGAGACTCTGCCATTTCTCTTCGTCTAATCTTATATTCTCTTTCCCCCCCTGCAGACCACCCACTAATGTCTAAAGTCTGTAATTCAAATTTTTCACAAAAGTCATTAAAATCTTCTGGGAGTCTGTTTTGCCGATTTCCTGTCCTTCCACCCGTTCAAAAATGCCAGGAATCCCAAATTATAGCGGATATTTTTATTCCTCATCTGATCTAGCCATTCTGATTGAAACCATTCAAAGATCCTCTTCTAGCAAGTGTCTCCTGTGCTATGTCTGCAAAAATGTGCACCTTACTATCACATCCCTAGGGGTATCTGATGTAACTTTTTGGGATCTTCTTATCCTATGCACTCTTTCTATTTTCATTTGCTCTGTCTCTCTCCTTCCCATTATTGGATTAAACAATCTTCTCTTAGTGTCCCTTTAGATCTTCTCCTTGAGACATTTCTGGTAAACCTCTGATCCTTAAATTATTCCTTCTGTCTGTGTTTTCCTGATCTTCTAATTTACAGGATAACAATCACTTTTCATTTCCTCCATTTGCTCTTCTAATTTATTAATGACTTGTGCTTGTTTTTCCAATTTCCCTTTTGTTTCTTCTACTCGTGACAGGACTTGTCCCATTTTGCAGTGTAAAACCGCCATTTTCACTTTTCATGGAATGTTTCTAATTTTGCAAACATATCATCGATTTCCGCTTTTGTGGGCATTTGTAACTTTGCTTCTTGCTCCTCCATATTTCTTTTTCCTCTTTCACTCTCCGACTTTGAGATTTCTTTTAATGGATTTCTATCCGATACCTCAAAAGATAATCTCACTTGACCTCCGATATAAGTTTCCTCTCCATGACTTTCTGAGGTTCGTTCCTCTTGAGTATTTCTCATGCCAAGGCATGTACTTTTTCATTGTACTTGTGTTTAAGTTCGATTTGAGGAGTTTTCGCTCCCCCTCCTTTGACAGATCTACTCTTCATATTTCTCAAGGTGTGCAGAAGATTATGGTGCTAGGTACAGATTTACTTTTCAAATAGAGTCCTGAATACACTGTCCCATCCACCTCTGAGACCCCCAGAACACTGATATTATATCCTTGTGTCTCCCAGCCTCCACAGTAGCATACAGAGGTTCAACTTTGGGGATTTACCGCCACTCACCCACTCTTTTGTGCTGTTTACTCTGACTGCCCATCGGTTGTTCTTTGTTTTCTTCCTAGGTCTCACAGCCTCTCCTTTGGGGGCTCCCAGGCTTGGTGGTCTCTCCCTTGGGTCTCTGCTTCTTGTCTCATGACCGGCTCTGCAATGCAATCCTCTTGTGCCCTATAGTTACATAGTTAGTCTGGCTGTAAAAAGACAAAAGTCCATCCACTTCAACCATAGAAGAAAAAAAAAAAAAAGTTGTAATCCTATACCCACAGTTGATTCAGAGGAAGGCAAAAAAAAACAGCAAAGCATGCTGCTGCTGTCACCTCTCCTTACTCTGTGTCTCCACATGGAATCCACCACACTGTAGAGGGGGACAAGCTGGGGGCCCGTTAGAGAAGGAGCGGAAAGACTCTGTCCTCCTATCTCCGACCCTTGTCTCCCAGGCTTCCCTGCCGAGGCTTATGGGTCCTCCCAGTCCTCCGCTGGATCCTTCTGAGCCTAGTGACAGATGTCCGCCGTTCTTCCACTGCCGCACGTCTCTCTGTCCCCTGGATCCACCAGCTGCACAGGATTCCTTCACACCAAGGCTTCTCTGTGGCAGGACAGGCAGATGGAGGAATCGGGTAAGAACCATTACTTGGTGGGCGCGGGAGCTCCTTGACCATGCTGCCATAGAGCGCCATGCTCTTGCCCCCTTCCACAGTACCTTTGTTGATCACTACTCACCAACAAGTGACATTTTTGATGTCCTATGTGCATGAGGCCTTACTTTGCAAAAAAATAATTTTTTTGAGTAAATATGAAATCACACGATTAAGCCATGTTGTGGGTGAAACATATTGGGGACATGGCTTTGGATGGGAGTGAGCAGTGTGCTGTCACTGCAATAAACCTTGGCTGGATCTGAACATCTAAGGCAGGGGTGCCAAATGTAATTTTGTCACGTGCCCCATCAGCATTATGGTTGCCCTCAAAGGGCCGCATGTATCTGTAAGACTATATGTCCAGAGCACCCTTCCCCCTTACATCAGATGTCAAGCCCCCCTCACCATCAGAAGTCAAGAGCCCCCCACCTTTCCTTACATGTCAGTGCACCCCCCCCCCTCGCCCTGTGCTGCTGCAGGGAAGAAGCTGGGGGCAGAGCTGAGAAGCAGAAAGTACAGGGTCTAGAGGAGGGCTGGGGTCAACGGTCGGAGTCTGCTGAATGCTGAGACCAGGGGAGGCAAAGACTAGGGGGTGCTGCGGCTGTATAGAGAGGGGCAGGATCTGGAGGAGAAGTTCTGGCCTCCTCTATGCTGCCGACTGCTGTGCGTGGGCCACATGAAGTGGCCTGGTAGACTGGATTTGGCCTGCAGGCCTTGTGATTGACACACATGATCTACAGTGTGCCCCTGTTATTTTGGCTGCTAATTTAGAGTGGAGCAAGAGAACCCTCTGAGGCCTTGGCATCCAGCTGATTGCAGGGAATCAAGGAGTATACAGACTGGCCTGTAAACAATATACAGTAAGTAGTTGGGCTCATCTAACCTTTCTTTACTCTATCTGAAACAAAAGAAATAGACTTCATATACACTTCAAGGACATCTGACTCGCCTGATCTTAAACCTGTATTACTTGGTACTCTAGTGCAGCAGATCCAGACGGGTTTCGTAAGCGAGGTGTGTGCTTATTTTGGCCACCTGCCCTCCGACGTTGCAGCGTTGTCTGCTGATTGCACAGGTTATTTTTGGAAGGACATGATTCCGCAATGGGTGAAATGTTTGTTCTGCTTTGCCCAGCTGATTGTGTCATGAAGTCTGAAACAAGTCTAGCTCCGGCTCAAGCAGCTTCTGCGATAGTTAGGTTAACCAAGGGCTCCTGTGTTCCTAGTCATCCACCGGACAGGAAAGGTGTGTATTCTCCGCCATGGGGACCCAGACAGCAATACACCTCTAACACAGGTTGTAACCCTTCCTCATACTTCATTTCTTCAATCTGGATGTTGGCCAGACAAAAGAGGAAGAACAAGGGACTTGTTCACACGTTGGAGATACACGCGTCATAGCTCTTCCCGTTGCAACACAGTATGCAGATGTCGTTGAACTACAATGCTGTTCACGTTGACCAGAACACCCCACAGTGCACCACAATCAATGCGTGATATGTATTGCAGTATGACGTGCTGCCAAAAATGCAGAGTATACTACATGTTTGTGCATTGAGGGTTGTTACAGCCCACTCATTTTATATAGGCTGCCAAACATAACATGCCTCAACCTATGAATAAAAAGTCGCCTATATTAAAAGCCAACATATTTTAGGGGTTCTGAGGGACTCCCGTTTATTGGGGGTATGTAGGTGTGTGTGTGTGTGTGTATATATGTATGTATGTATGTATATATATATGTATATATATATATGTATGTATGTGTATATATGTATGTGTGTGTATATATTTATTATAAATAGGGCTACCCTGTTCAACTTACCAGCCAACCCCAGTCTAATAATGGCTTTTTTTCAGCAAGGAACATGGATAGGTATCACTTATCAAAAAGGGGGATAAGAAAGCCAGTTCAATCTGCCAGCCAGTTAGCCAACTATCAAAAACCAAATTAACCAGTCTAACAACATTTGTTTAAAAACAGGGGTTTAGTTGGCACACATTTGCAAATACATACATAAGCCACAGAGCCGCATCACAGCACCCTGAGTATCTGTGCTCCTAACTTTATTTACATATATATATATATATATATATATATATATATATATATATATATATATATATATATATATATATATATATATATATATATATATATATTTTTTTTTTATGTGTACTTCATACAATTTTAAATATTAGAATACAATTTATGGTTTTAGGCAACTGCTGGGTCTCTTTCCTCTATATCCTCTGTTTATGATATATATTGTGGGTTGAGATGCACTTTATAGATCTGTTGTGCGGGAATATGGTATTTGAGATTTACCTGACCTTGTGTGCTCCCCTGTCTTCATCTTGAGCACTGATGCAATTTTATCTAATTTTGTATTTTTTTTGTTAAGCCCAATTCCTGAAAATGTAATAATCTCTTTATAGTAAGCTGCGTGCACACTGCAGGGTTTAATTGATTAGGTCTTGTTAAAGCGGTTCTAAAGGCAGAAGGGTTTTCTCTTGCGTCCATTGATGGACAGCGCTGCTTCTTCTTGACCATAGGGTTAAATCGCCACCTGCGGGAGTAGGACTAGGCAGAAAAAAAACAGTGCATCGGCTATGGGCAGTCCTAGCTGGCATAACCCTCCGCTATAAGTAATCCAGTTGTGTTCTGTTTAGTGTAGGATTGGGAACTAGCTTCTTGCTGGGACCTGTGTTCCAAAGCTTTTTTTCTCCTTTTTTTTTTTTTTTCTTTTTTTCTTTCTCTTTGGGTGACTAGCATGTTTTCCTGGTTACTCTAGTTGGTTTTTGGTTTGCCCACCCCTCATTGAGCCACTGCTTTGGGATGTTCCTATGGTCAAGAATAAGAAGCTGTGTCCATCAATGAACGTAAGACAAAAAAGGGATTTTTTTTTTTTTTTATTCACTGTAAAATCACTTTCTCTGACTTCAGTGACAGAGCACCCACCCCTCTGTTGGATTTTGTACTTCTAACACTGCTTGGTGACTATCTGGATTGCCTGTAGCAGAAGGGGGGTTTTATGCCAGCTTAGACCGCCCATAAGCAGTTGTCCTTTTTTTTTTTTTTTTTTTTTTTTTTTTTCTCTGCATAGTCCTACCCCTGCAGGTGGTGATATAACCCTATGGGCAAAAAAATAAGAAGAAGCTGTGTCCGTCAAGGAACTTGGAGAAAGGGATTTTACTGTAACAAATTTTTTTTTTAGCTTACTACATTCTATGCATGATGGTAAAAAACCTTCTGGGTGCAACTTCCCCCAGCCCCCTCTTATACTTACCCAAGCCCCATCTCGATCCAGCTATGTGCATGAGAGCAGTGGCTTTCCTGGGTCTCTTTCTCCTCATTGGCTCACACAGAAGCTCCTGTCAATCACAGCCAGTGAGCCAATGAGGAGAGAGCGAGGGGCGGGGCCGAGCCACAGTGTGTGTGAATGTATAATGTCCCTTCATAGGAGTGCGGCTCGGGAGCGAGCCTGCTCAAGTGTCCCTATAGCAGGAGACTTGCTGTTGGGGGCACTTGGTGTGGGGAGGTGCCGGGAGTGCCAGCATGGGACCCCAGAAGAGGAGGATTGGAGTTTTTTAACAAAACAAAAAAACAGAACAAAAAAAAGCCTTTAGTATTACTTTAAAGTAGTTTTAATTGCCCGATCCTCGGCTAGACCGGTCCTTGCAGTGTCTTGCTCCTATTCTCTAGCAGTCTAAGGTCCTGGCATCATGAAAACCAGTTCAGGGTCCATAGCCCTGTGTTGGATGTGATGAGACCAAAATGAAAATCCACCGACAGAGCATAGGAAAGTGGAGGATCTGGTAAGTTAGCAGTTTTCCTCTCCCTTAGAATCGGTAAGCAGGTAAAGCAGAACTCCCAAGTTCTATCTAACTTTAGTTTGTTTGGACCAAGCTGGTCTAAATGAACTTGAACCATTATCTTCACAAACAGTTGCCTCAGCTACATACAGTATCCAGGGCTGTGTTTCAGCAGTGGGGAGAGACCCTCCCCTGAGTCTAGGCGCTGCTCAGCCGTTCAGAGGAAGCCTTGTATTCAATGAATATATTTAAAGCCTCCTCTGATAGGTTTAGGCAGAGAGGTGGGCTGATGATGTCTCAAGCTCTGCCTCAGCCAATCAGAGGAGTCAGTTATCCAATTTTAGAATTAAAGTGGTTGTAAATACATATACCCAGTGAAGTGACTGGCCTCAGGTGATACACAGAGATGGCACAAATCCTCCTACATAGGTTGTACCTGTTCATCTGCAGCCATCTGTCCTCTACATCCATTCAAGTCCAGAATTTACACTGGATCTCTCAGCTCTGAAAAGCAAGGGGTTGTGGAGCTTAAGTTACACTGCAGAACACCGTGAGAGCTGATTGGCGGGAAGGGACAACCCCCCCCCCCCCTTAAACCCTTCACACGGGAACAGAGCTGAGGCTATCAGTCACAGGCTGTGTGCTGGAGCTCCCTCCCCTGTCGCCTTTTTTTTCTTAGTGTCAGGAAAATCTGTCAGAAGTGATAGCAGAGGACCAAGGCAGCAAACAAAGATGACACTTTGTGCTTTTTTTGTGTCCACTGTAGCATTGATATCAGAAGGTTGAGTTTCCTCTTAAACGTCTTTTTGTTTCTAAGATACAATTTTGTTTCTTTATTTTCTAGAAACTAAAGTGGCGTGAGGTTTGATGGCGATGGCTTTCTGCGCAAAAATTAGAAACGCCAGAAAGTACGAAGTGGATGTGGCGCCTCCTAAAGGAATGGAGGTTCATTTCTACGTAGCGGATAAGGCCCCGCTCTTGTACACGGAAGGGACGTATACTTCGGAGGATGTGCTTATCGAAGCGGCTCAGAAATGCAGTAAGTAGATCTCGGCTTTTTTTTTTGCTGTGGAAAACACCTTCAGTCCCTCATTATGTTCTGTGAATAGGAGGTGAGATCCTATTATTCAAATGTTCCATCACTCATTCACAGAATGCAATGCATTGTGGGAGTGTAGAAGGAAGAACTGGTGGTGCATCTTGGTAGTATTTAACTCTCAAAACGCTGGAAGACAGCTTGATAAGGATAGTGTACGGTGGGAGGGGGACGACGAGGGAAAGATCTGTAGCAAAACGGATATCTGCAAATAATGGGACATCTCACCATTACACTAATGTCTTGATCAGCCTGTCTTAACCAGGGTGCCTTGAGGCTTCTTCAGGGGTGCCTTGAGGCTTCTTCAGGGATGCCTTGAGGCTTCTTCAGGGGTGCCTTGGCAAAATGTCTAAAAATTGCCCAAAACTTAAATACAAGCCAGCAGGTGGAACAAGCCAGTCTTTTAGTTACACAAAGTCAAAGGTTTTCATTGTGCACCATTACGACCTTCTAGCCACCGGCGACCTGACAACCAATGACATCATCAGTTGATAAGGAGGATGTTGGCTGCCTGCACAGCATCCTAGTTTGCCCCTCCCCCGCCCCTCTCCATCAGTGCTGGGGTCACATTAGCTCAGTGATGGAGAAAAACTAGAGGAGAAGAGAAACATAGGAATACTAGTCGGTACCAGTGTGCAAAAGTGTATTTGCTTTGGAAGAATAAATCCCCTCTAATGTTTGGTGTCCTACATGTGTGGATGTTGCTGCATTATATAAAACGATTAGAATAGTTTTTCACATTTTAGAATGGGGTGTCCTTTAAAAATATGGACAGTCTCGAGGCACCCCAAGACTGTCCATAATTTTAAAAGGGTGCATCAGGACTGTCCATAATTTTAAAGGGTACCTTGATTGGAAAAAAGGTTGAGAAACACTGGTCTAGGGTACTGTATCCTCAAATAATATATACTGAACTTCAGTTTTGCAGTGCAAGAGTTTGCAAAAAGTTTTTAAAAAGTTAACTGTTGATCCTGCCAGAAATCTAGTGAGCGGAAAATGTCCTGTGCTCTTTTCCTGTGATGCACTTTTATCTGTTACATTATTGCCAGCTATCTCTGGTGTACAGATACCCAGGGGCATCCCTAGGTTTGGTGTCACCCGGTGCGATAACACTTGGTCACACCCCCTCCGACGATCCCTGCAGAATGGATCGGACCTGCAGATTGAGCATAATGGATCGGACTCTGATCCATCCTGCGGGGATCTTTGGCTTGCTTTACAACTTACCTTTTCATGGAGCGGGTCCGGTGTCACCCCCGTATAGGTTGCATGCTGACGATCCCCGCAGGATGGATCGGATCTGAGAATTGAGTATAATGTATTGGAGTCCGATCCATTATGCTCACGAATCTGCAGATCCGATCCATCCTGCGGGGATCATCGGCATGCAACCTATACGGGGTGACACCGGACCCGCTCCACGAAAAGGTAAGTTGTAAAGCTAGCCGACTATCCCCGCAGGATGGATCGGATCTGCGGATTGGGGAGGATAATGGATTGAACTCCGATCCATTATGCTCAATCCGTAGATCCGATCCATCCTGCAGGGATAGTCGGCTAGCTTTACAACTTACCTTTTCGTGGAGCGGGTCCGGTGTCAACCCGTGCAGTAGGTGTCATCTGGTGCGGCGCGCACCCCCTGCACCTGCCTAGGGACGCCACTGCAGATACCTCCTCTCTATGCTATGGAGATAGGAAGGTGTTCTGTAATCCCATCCTGCGGTGGTAACACTGCTCCTCCATAGATTATTATTATTATATCGAGTTTATATAGCGCCAAAGGGTTTGCTCAGCGCTGTACAATAGAGGGGGGGACAATACATGAAACATTACAGCAACTACAAACAGCACACGAGGGGTTAGAGGGCCCTACTCTTTCGAGCTTACAATCTAGGAGGGAGGGGGTAGTGGTACAGGAGGAAGTGGCTGTGGGGGATGGAGTGGTAGGAGGAATGAAGGAGGGATGGCTGTTATGTAAGGGTGGGGTAGGCTTCCCTGAAGAGGTGGGTTTTCAGGGAGCGCCTGAAGGAGAGGAGGGAAGGTGACAGTCTGATGGATTGGGGTAGTGAGTTCCAGAGGATGGGGGAGGACTTGGAGAAGTCTTGCAGTCATGCGTGGGAGGAGGAGACCAGGGAGCAAGATAGGAGGTCCTGTGAGGAGCGAAGGGTACGGGTAGGGTGGTACCTGGGAATCAGGTTGGTGAGGTAGTTAGGGGCAGTGTTGTGAATGGCTTTGTAGGTCAGAGTGAGTAATTTGAATTTGATGCGTTGGGCGATAGGGAGCCAGTGGAGGGATAGCAAAGGGGGTGTCAGATGTGGAGCGGTTGGTGAGGTGGATGAGTCTAACCGCTGAGTTCAGGATGGTCTGAAGTGGGGAGAGCCTGCACTGGGGTAGGCCGGTGAGGAGGGAGTTGCAGTAGTCCAGGCGTGAGATAATCAGGGAGTGTACGAGTAGTTTAGTGGTGTCTGGGGTAAGGAAGGAGCGTATCTTGACGATGTTGCGGAGGTGGAGCCTGCATGTGTTTGTGAGAGATTTAACATGAGGTTGGAAGGAAAGGTTTGAGTCCAGAATGACGCCAAGGACCTTGGCTTGCTGGGCGCAGGATTGATGGTGGTGTTGTTGGTAGTGATGGATAGGATGGGGGGGGGGGCACGGGCAGGGGGAAAGACGAGGAGCTTGGTTTTGGCGAGGTTAAGCTTAATGGAGCGACATCCAGTCAGAGATGTTGTTTAGGAGGTGAGTGATGCGGGCGGAGAATGTGGGGGTGAGGTGAGGGGTGGAGAGGTAAATTTGAGTGTCATCAGCGTAGAGGTGGTAGTTGAAGCCGTGGGAGTGTATGAGTTTGCCAAGATATACTATGGTGAGTGTTACTGGCAGAATTACCAGGTTAAAAAAATGGAACAAAAAGCTTGGGAAAAAAAAAAAAAAAACTAATGCAGCCACCACATCTGAGAAATGGTAGGCTGCAATATATTCTAATGCTGCATTCTTTTAACAGTGCTTAGAGTTTAACATATATATTTAAAATCAAATGCTAGAGCTGGGCTCTAAGAACATTTATTGTGGTTTGGGCCTGAAGCAGTCTGGAACAGAGAAAAATTGTCTTGTTTTGAATGTGTGTGAATAAATATTATTTTTTTAACCCAAAAACTTTGTTAGAATTACAAAATATATATATTTTTTAGTTTAAATTACGTGGAGGATATATTATGTAGTCACTTCAGATGCAGATGGATTGATATTTTTTAGGTGACTGTGGGGTTTAATTACTAAAGCTGGAGAGGGCAAAAATCACTCATTTCTGCATAGAAACCAATCAGCTTCCAGCTTTTATTGCCAAAGTTTAACTGAACAAGCTGAGGTTAGAAGCTGATTGGCTGCCATGCACAGCTGCTCCAGTTTTAGCAAGGCCCGTTCACACAGTTCTGTATGTCCGTTTACGGATGCAAAATTGACACCCATGCATTTCTATGGACTAGCGGATGTAAACGGATAATCATCTGTTTACATCTGTTAATGTCCGCATCCGTTAGCATCTGTTTTTTTTGAACGGAAGAAAACCTCTTTTTCTTCAGTTAACCTATTTCCTGTCCGGACACTTTCACCCCCTTCCTGTCCAGGGCAATTTTCAGCTTTCAGCACTATCACACTTTGAATGACAGTTGCGCGGTCATGCAACACTGTACCCATATGAATTTTTTACCATTTTTTTGAGGCAGATAAAGCTTTATTTTGGTGGTATTTATTCACCGCTGGGATTTTTATTGTTTTTGCTATGTAAATGAAATGTCCAAAAATTTAGAAAGTTTTTTTCTTATAAAATTTTGCAAATAAATATTTCACCATAAATCTTGGCCAAAATTCATTCAGTTATCTTTTTAGTAAAAAAAGAAAAAGCCAAATTAGTTTATAACCAAAAATTATAATTTTTAAACATTTTGTTTACATTTTTATTTTATATTATTTTATTATTTTTTACATACTGTCACCCTAGCAGTACAGTGTCACCATGGTGACACTGTACTACTTGGGGGTGAAGATTTTTTTTTTTCCTTTTTTCACACTGATTGCTTTTACACCCATATAGGATGTAAAAGCAATCATTTCTCTTTCTCTGTCTGCATTCTTGCAGTCATTGAGAACTGAGTGAGCTGTGATTGGTCACAGCTTGTCACATGGTACAAGGCAGTTGTGAATAGCCCTGTACCATGTGACCTCTGTGATCATTCACAGATTTCACACGTAGTAAGCAATGATGTCACAAGTGATATCTTGCTTACTACTTTGCATGTGATCACTGATTGGCCAATCAGTGATCACATGATCGGGACCTTGTACAGAAGTCCCGTCCGATCGGTGTTTCACTGTGTCTGGAGGACACAGCGGGCACCGGAACGCGGTGCTGCGCGCTCCCGGGGAGCGCGCACAAGCAGGGTGCGGGGAGGCCGTTAATAAACAGCCACCTGACCCTGCAGTGCCACCGTCAGGCCGTTTATATACAACGGCCGGACGGGAGGTGGTTAAAAAAAAAAAAAAAAAATTGAACGGACAAAAAAACAATCCGGAATGCCCATGTGAAAGGGGCCTAAATCCTACGCCTGTGTGTCAATGGCTCCTTCTCATTTGACTGCAGCAACCTGGATTCAGGTTATTATAATTTTAGCCACTTTGTACATAGTCCTTGCACAAACACATGTGCTTCATGGTATTTAACAGAGTTCTATGAAAAAAACGGTGACATTTATGTATTTTATTTCAGACATTTCTCCTCTGTGCCACAATTTATTTGCACTGTACAATGAGAAAGAGAACCTTTGGCTGCCACCAAATTATCACTTCAAGATTACGCCCGGTTTTTCTATGAAGCTTTATTACCGTGTCCGGTAAGTGGTCCTTTTCTTGGATTGTATTGAAAATCTTTTCTTTCAGCAACAAAACCACAAGGCCTACCTTGGTGGTCCAAGGCCCAGCGGTAGTGCACAGAGATATCGGTCTCTGGCTATCTTCCCAGATGGTACAGGGCCATTCACAACAGTCTTGTATCATATGACAAGCTGTGACCAATCACAGCTCACACAGTATTTCTCAATGGCTGCAAGAATGCAGTCAGAGAGGAGAAATTATTGCTTTTACAGCCTTTATGGGTGTAAAAGCAATCGGTGTAAAAAAAAAAAAAAAAAAAAAAAAAAAAATCCTCATCGCCCCCCACAAGTAGTACAGTGTCACTATGGTGACACTGTACTGCTAGGGTGACAGTATGTTAAAAAAAAAAAAAATATGTAAACCTTTTTGAAAAATTATAATTTTTGGTTATAAACTAATTTGGATTTTTTTTTACTAAAAAGATAACTGAATAAATTTTGGCCAAGATTTATGAAGAAAGATTATTTATTTGCAAAAATTTATAAGAAAAACACTTTTTTTCAAAATTTTTGGACATTTTCGTTTATATAGCAAAAAAAATAAAAATCCCAGCGGTGAATAAATACCACCAAACTAAAGTTTTATCTGTCTCTAAAAAAAAAAAAATGCTAAAAAATTCATATGGATACAGTGTTGCATGACCACGCAATTGTCATTCAATGTGTGAGAGCACTCAAAGCTGAAAATTTGCCTGGACTGGAAGGGGGTGAAAGTGTCCGGACGTGAAGTGGTTAAGGAAGCCAGCTGAGATGTCCTTAACCTCTTCACGCCAACCGCACGCAAATGTGCGGCCTCCCGGCGTTTGGGCCTAGATGCCGAGCGGTCGCACATTTGCATGCAATTAAAAAAAGACGTGCTGAGAGCGCGCGCCCTGCGCGCTCCCAGCACACATGTCCGGTACTCATGGAAAGGTCCCGATCTCCTCTTTCGATCAGGACCTTTCCTGATCATGTGACCGTCGTGTCACGGCAGTCACATGACCCTAAACCCCGCCCCGGATCACGGTGTCAGAAACCCCTTAAAGGGCCGGGAGGCGCAGGCGTGAAGGGGTTAACGGATAACTCATCAGCTGTCAGCGGGTGTCTCATTGACAGCTGAATGAAAAGAAAACATGCCAGCAATTATTGCAAATGATTAAAAAAAGCTGTGTGGGGCTCCCCCCCCCCCCATCCTTACCAGGCCCTTGGGTCTGGTATTGATTTTAAGGAAAACCCCATACCAGGTCTGGTATGGATTTTGGGGGAGCCCCACACCAAAATAAAAAGGAAAAAAAAATGGCGTGCGGGTCTCCTCACATTCCTAAGGGATTTGTGGTCTGATATGGATCGGGTGGGGACCCTAGGGGTTGGGGGTGGGGAACACCTTGCTGCATCTGAGAAAATACTGCATATGATACCGCCAGCAAAAACCCTGGTGAAAAATATTTTGTTTTTTTATTTTCTGCTGTGTTTTTGCATTGGATGTAACAGCTCACTGCATTTTTTTTTGTGGTATTACCAACACATTTTTAATTTTTCGTTTTAAATACTGCAGAATCCTTTTTTTTTTGTTTCTTTTTTTTGTGAATTGGACATTTTGTTACTGCATGCGATAATTTATGCAAATGAGTCACATGACCGTGTTCTCGCAAGCGGTAACCTAGTGAATTAACCCCGTAGTGTCCTAGTTCCCTCTAGTATTAGTCAGAAGCTCTGTTCGTACACCTTCTCCCCTTTGTAATTGTGGACAACATCCTAACAATTCCTAGTGCATACTATATACACCCACCGGCCACTTTATTAGGTACGTCTGTTCAATTGCTTGGTAACACAAATTGCTGATCAGCCAATCGCATGGCAGCAACTCAATGCATTTAGACGTGGTGAAGACGACTTGCTGAAGTGACTTTGAACGTGACATGGTTGTTGGTGCCAGATGGGCTGGTCTGAGTATTTCAACAACTGCTGATCTACTGAGATCTTCACGCACAACCATCTCTAGGGTTTACAGAGAATGATCCGAAAAAGAGAAAATATCCAGTGAGCGGCAGTTGTGTGGAGGAAAATGCCTGGTTGATGTCAGAAGTCAGAGGAGAATGGGCAGACTGGTTGCTGTGACATTCAGATGGTAGGGTCAGAATTTGTCGTAAACAACATGAAAGCATGGATCCATCCTGCCTTGTATCCATGGTTCAGGATGGTGGTGGTGTCATGGTGTGGTGGATCCATCCTGCCTTGTATCAACGGTTCAGGCTGGTGGTGGTGGTGTCATGGTGTGGTGGATCCATCCTGCTTTGTATCAATGGTTCAGGCTGGTGGTGTCATGGTGTGGTGGATCCATCCTGCCTTGTATCAACGGTTCAGGCTGGTGGTGGTGGTGTCATGGTGTGGTGGATCCATCCTGCCTTGTATTAATGGTTCAGGCTGGTGGTGGTGGTGTTATGGTGAGGTGGATCCATCCTGCCTTGTATCAATGGTTCAGGCTGGTGGTGGTGGTGTCATGGTGTGGTGGATCCATCCTGCCTGGTATCAATGGTTCAGGCTGGTGGTGGTGGTCTCATGGTGTGGTGGATCCATCCTGCCTTGTATCAATGGTTCAGGCTGGTGGTGGTGTCATGGTGTGGGGGATCCATCCTGCCTTGTATCAATGGTTCAGGCTGGTGTTGGTGGTGTCATGGTGTGGGAGAGATTTTCTTGGCATTAGCAAGGTGTACCTAATAAAGTGGCCGGTGTGTGTATATGTATAAATTGCTCTGTAGCATCTACATTGGTTTGTTTTTCATGTATAAGCCCCAGTTAACATCTATGCTGCCATGCGTGCCGCGTTTTGCACGGGTGTGAGAGCCTATTCATTTGAATGGACTCCCGTGACACGCAGGGAAGAAGTCCCTGCAGTTCTGAAAATGCAGCCCGCACAGGAACCTCAGTTCTTAGTACAGTTGCGGTTTCCAGTGCGGGCGGCGTGCCATTAGAACTAATGGCACGCCGCCCGCGGGTCCGTATTCCTCTGTGCGGGTGGTGCGGCTGCACAGATTTTCGTGCGGATCCGCAGCGGCACCACCCACATAGATGTGAACCTAGTTGAAGGGAACCACACAGACATTTTTCCTTTCAGATTTTTTAATAAAATGTATTGGGCTGAATTTCTTACGATATAGCAGTAATTATTTCCCATAATGACTGCAATCAGGACCAGCGACAACAGAAGATAAGTCCTATAGCTGAAAATAACTGCAAATCATTCCTGAATTGAGCCCATTGTCCTCTGTGCAGCACCTGGCCGTGTCTGATGGCAGTGCAGCTGCTTCCAACGACTTGTACACCAAGGTCATTTGCATGTTTGCAAAACAGAGGAACAGTTGCAGGTTTTGTCTCCTGTTATGAGGACAGAGTCCTGCCTTCTACCATTTCCATCAAATCCAGGATGTCATTTAGGTGCCTACCTTTTTGCCCTCCATTTTTTTTTTTTTTTGGGTGATTTTGCTGCACATCCAGTAGGTTGTGTACTGCTCATGCACCTCACTTTCCATGTGCTCAGTAAATGTGAGATACTGCTGTGAGTATGCAATGCCAGAGTAACATTCACAGTTTCATCCAGCCTTCGTAACTCTCGCCCCCCACCTTAAATTGAATAGGCAATTCCCACACAACAAACACTTTTCTCCTGCGCTAGGAAAGGACTCAGTAGACCCAATAGGAATGTTCTGGAATTTTCTGGAATATGCACTGCTTGCTGCCCTCAACAGACCGGGGTGGTCCGAATACACTGGATACAAATGGAGAAACAGAAAAAGGGCGCACCGACCTAGTGCATTATTGTTTAAAATAATTTATTAAAGAAACAAAAATAGGTATCATACTCACAATGGACATAATAACACAGGCATGTCAAACTGAACAAGGTGTATGATCCAAACAACATCTGAGTCCATACGATGGAACCCTGGATGACCAACTGGCTAACGCGTTTCGAGGACACAACCTCTTCCTCAGAGCCAACTTGGGGTTGTGTCCTCGAAACGCGTTAACCAGTTGGTCATCCAGGGTTCCATCGTATGGACTCAGATGTTGTTTGGATCATACATCTTGTTCAGTTTGACATGCCTGTGTTATTATGTCCATTGTGAGTATGATACCTATTTTTGTTTCTTTAATAAATTATTTTAAACGATAATGCACTAGGTCGGTGCGCCCTTTTTCTGTTTCTCCATTTAAATTGAATAGGGACAGACTGCATAATGTAGTGTGCTTACAGAAGGGGGACTGTAGAAGTGCTTTTTTTTTTAATTCTGCTCCAAAAGAGCATTTATAACTGTTTGGATCTATACCCCTTTTTCACAGGGTACAGACTCCATTTTGATCAGCAGGGAATCTGTCTGCTGATCAGAGCGTGAGCATGACAGGTCCTTGTCCCCTCCGTTTCTGCAGAGCAGACACAGACTGAGCATGCTCCACTCTGTGGGTGGCCGGGTATATATGGACTCCATTGTCCTTTTGCACCCGACTTCCCGCTGATCTTCTTGAATGGAAGGGCATGGATTCCCTTCCTTTTATTTTTTTTTTTCTTTTTCTTTTTTTAGCGGACTGGATCAGACCCCTGTCCATAGGGGTAAATTAACCTTCCGATCAGGTTGGACTCCTTTCACACAAAGTGTCCAATCAGATCCAAGAGTGCAGCAGGAGCGCAGTTGCAACCCAGCCCCATGCTGTACCGGTCCCGCGCGGCCTCCCTGTGTGCCTGGATTGGAGGAGCGGCAGGAGAGGCTGCATTTAGAGGAACTGATCTCTGTGTTCCTCCTGCAGCCGCTGAATGCCTGCGGGAGGGAGAGGAGGAGAAGCCAGCATTCAGCGGCTGCAGGAGGAACATGGAGAGATCGGTTCCTCTATATGCAGCCCCTCATCCTGTGCTGTGTGCTTTCCTGCCCCCCCTCGTCCCCCACAGCCCTGCCGGGTTCCCCTTCCCCTCTCCTGCCGGCTGCTGCGGGGGATATGCCCTGTCTTATGTACATTTATTTATTTCAGGTACTTATATAGCGCCGTCAATTTACACAGCACTTTACATATATATTGTACATTCACATCAGTCCCTAACCCTCAAGGGTCGTACAATCTAAGGTCCCTAACTTACATACACATACTAGGGCCAATTTAGACAGGAACCAATTCACCTACCAGCATGTCTTTGGAGTGTGGGAGGAACCTGGAGTACCCGGAGGAAACCCGCACAGGGAGAACATGCAAACTCCAGGCAGGTGGCGCCGTGGTTGGGATTTGAACCAACAACCCTAGTACTGCCAGGCGGAAGTGCCAACCATTTAGCCACTGTGCTGCCCATGTACATACAAGTTCATCATGACGGCTCACCCCTAATTAACTACAATATTAAGTATATATGTGAATTTTAGGCTGGATTCACACTTGTGCAGTGCGACAGTGCACATGCATTGCTGTGTGTTATTGCATGCATTGCTGTGTATTGGGGAAGAATAGTCCATTCATGTGAACCGGCTGCCTGTCGCATCTACATTTCACTAAAGAAGTGCATGACCCTTTGTGCCGCACTGCAAACCAAGATAATACCTTACCATGTGTTGTGGTGTGATGTCTAGGTGTGTTGAGGAGCCCTTGGGAATGATGGCATTGCAGCAGCGCACAATACTGTGTAACGTGATGCAGGAACACGTATGAGAACACACACATTCCTCCGTTGCAGAGATTTAAATAGAGCGTTAAGGTGCCATATCAAATGTGAAAACCTTAGATTACAGGTTACCGAAAGAGATGATTTATTGCTACGGAATCGCCTATAAAAACAGAGCGTCCATCAATATCCGTATTACATATTGTCCCTCCTCAAATCCCCTCAAACCCCTCTGTATACCTAACTGGAGTATTTTTATGATCATTGGCCATATTATAATTTCCATTTATACTTGCAGTGGATTGTTAAATAAAAGACCGCGATAAAGGAAATGGGCCCTCCAAAACGATTGGCCTACAGGGCAGGCTCATTTTCTGTCTCGTCAAGCAATTCGTGTAACGATAGCCACCATTAATGATCCCAACGTCTAACACACGATAGACCTTGCTGCTTTCCAATACTACAAGATGAGTACAGGAAGGAAGCTCGCCAGCCTAGTGCATTACCATAGGACTTTATATTTGTGAGTAGTTTGGCATTCCTTTCTTTTTTAGAATAGTTGTAACGGAACCGACCCCAGACTGCACTTGGGTACTTCCGTTAGAATACCGCTTCCCCGTCCGAACACCGACCACAGCTGACCATACAAGACTAGATGATACCAGTCTTGAAGTAAACCAGGAAATAGACAACTTTATTTTAACACAGATACAAGATATATACATTCAAGGGAACAACCCCCCCTCCCTGCATAATGACACAGGGCGAGGCAATCTACCTTTAGTAACAAGACACACCAGCAGACCGTCCCATCAGTAGGGAGGGCTGCTGGAAACACCCCTCACCAAGCCAATACACAAACACATACATCCCATAATAGTTTGCTCCCAAGCAAGACACACAATAGAACAATGGGATGCAACCACCTGGCATTAAACAATCAACCCCCCACCCCAATATTAGGGCAGATCACCTTCTACCCCTCACAGATACAGGGTGACTTACACATAATAGGGATATGGGGAGCTGAGACAGGTGTCTCCCCACCTCTCCAAAGTGAGCTGTGTTCCATGAGCCCCCCACCCAAAGTGACTCCCATCGCAATAGTCAAGTGCATATAGGTAACAAACTAAAAAATCCCAGCGCCAATCAAAAAAAGTATACAATTATGCAGCTGTGCACCAAGTGCATATAGGTGTCCAACAAGCCATTGAAAGCATGTCCATCCAACAGGACGCAGCTTACGCATTTCGAGGGCAATGCCCCCTTCCTCAGAGCTGAATCTCTGAATATTTCTCTTGGTAAACTGTGGTCTATAATTTGTTCTCCCATCCTAGAAATATCTGGCTTTTAAGGCCTTTCTATGTCTTGCATAAAGTCAGTGCTGAAAACAGACATTTGAGCTCTCAGGGTTACAAGTAAACAAAAGGCTTTGCGATCGCTAATTGCATCCTTCTCCATCAGCCCGAACAGAACGTCCGCTATCAGCCATTCGCTTGGGCAGAAGACCGGTTGGTCTTCATGGGTATCTTAAGTTGGCCAGATGCTAATGGATTTCTGGGTGAAAGTTCTTACAGTACATTCGATATTTGCTTTTAACCTTCTATTTTGGAGTGAATGGACTTTCCTGAACGAAAACCATATACACGGTTCGAAATTTGTTTGGGGAAAAATTTCCACCCTGCTCCTTTTTTAATTTTATCAAAAACAAACATCAAAACAAACATCCTTTAGAAGAAGTCTGACGAAATGCGTTAGGCTGGGGCTAGCCGGTGACGTCACCACGCACCACGCAAAAAATAAAAAAAATTAGTTTCACTATTTTTTTTTTTTTTTTACATATGGTCACCAGTGCAGTACAGCGTCATCATATGACTGGCATGGCGGTGATCAGGGACACTGACTGGTGACAGTAAGAAAAAAAAATAAAAAAAAATAAATATATATATATATATATATATATATATATATATATATATACATACATACATACATACATACATACATACATACATACATACATACATACATACATACATACATACATACATACATACATACATACATATATATATACAATTTTTTTTTTTTAATTAAATTTTTTTCTTTTTTCTAAGATTTTTTTTTTTCATATTTCACTATCACCAGAGTAGTACAATGTTACCATAGTAACATTGTACTACTTTGGGGAAGTGAACAGTATATATTTTTATTTTTTTTTTACACAATTTGCTTATAGCAAAGAATTACTTTGCTATAAGCAAGCATTTACTTGAACGACATCGATTCATTCAGGGTTTTTTTTTTTTCTTGTGCTTAGCTGTGATTTGGCCACAACTAATCACATGACATGTGCATGTGATTAGCTGTGACCATTCACAGCTAGACACTAGTATACAATGGATGGCATGAATGAAGCCATCCATTGTATACAACTGTCATGTGACCTGCTGTGATTGGTCACAGCAGGTCACATGGTACCGGCAACGGGGGCCGGTACTCAGATCTGTCATCGGCCGTGTCCGAGGTACACGGCCGGTGACAGATCGCGCCGCTGCATGGCTCTGCAGGAGCGCAATCTGCGCATGTGCGGGAGGACGCCATATGGCGTCCACCCGGAACGCTGATGACATTTGCCGGCCGCCATTCGGCCATAGGGCGGGCGGCAAATGGTTAATATATGGACTATATGCGGACTTCCTATATATGATTTTGCACTAATTTATTGCACATACATGGTGGTGGATATATCAATTTATTTATTCATTTCATGCGCTATTATTTGTGGTTATTTGGCTTATCCCATCTATTATTATAAACATTGAATTGACCTCACCATAGATCAAATCCCCACCAGTCCCTGCTGGCCGGCTGTACACTTTGCCTAGTCCTCTTCTGTAGATATCAGTGTCCCAGTTTTTAATTCACTGTGATCTGAAAACAGAACAGCGGCCAATTGGCATGTAAGCCATGGAACGCATTGTTGTATTCAGGGTTGCGTAGATCTGTAGCCGTAGTTCAGGAGGGAGATCCGTAGTGTGGTGTGATCATTTTTTTTTTTCTTCCCTTTTAGCAGTTTGCTGCATGTGTAGAACGGGGCCTGGACTGCTTGCCTTCCTTCCTCACCTCACATAAGATTACATCTTAAGTTGGTGGTTTCGGAGGTGCACGCACGCCCCTTTCGTATACGGCTTTCTGCTCCATCCTGAAAAGACACACGCGATGTGGTCAGGGTCATGAATGAAGCACGGGCTGATTGTTTCTTTACTTCTCCACCACTAGAAAGGTAGAATAGGTTCTTGTCTGGCTGCTTATACCCCAATGTATGTCTGTGTTTTAGTGCTGAACCAAAACAATGAGCCGAGTATGGAGGCCTAGGGAGGTTACAAGAGTCTCTATTTTTAACTCCAGCCAGATATTATTACTTCAGGTACTTATATAGCACCATCAATATACACAGCGCTTTACATACATATTGTACATTCACATCAGTCCCTAATGCAGGCCATAGATGGGGAGAAAAACTGCAGATTTTTCTTTTAAAAAACAAAAAATCGGTTGTTCAAGTGGCCGATGTTACCATCAATGGTAAAAAAAATCGGCCGATTTTCTACCCGTCTAGAGTCGGCAAAAAGTGTCCCTGCAGAGAGCTCTGCTATTTCTTTGACAGTTCTCTGACAGTTCCTTGACATTTATAGAAGTTGCAACAATGTATCTATTTGTTTCCATTTAGGATACAGATGTTTTTATTCGGAAACAAATAGATACAATGTTTCAACCGCTGTAAATGTCAAGGAACTGTCAGAAATAGCGGAGCTCTCTGCAGAGACACTTTTTGCTGGACTGGAATTCTTCTTATTTTCATCCTACTTCTTCTTCTTCTTCTTCTTCATCCTCATCCTCTTCTTCTTCTTCTTCTTCTTCATCCTCATCCTCATCCTCTTCTTCTTCTTCTTCATCCTCATCCTCATCCTCTTCTTCTTCTTCATCCTCATCCTCTTCTTCTTCTTCTTCTTCTTCCTCCTCATCCTCATCCTCATCCTCTTCTTCTTCTTCTTCTTCTTCTTCCTCATCCTCATCCTCATCCTCATCCTCATCCTCATCCTCATCCTCATCCTCTTCTTCTTCCTCATCCTCTTCTTCTTCATCATCCTCATCCTCTTCTTCTTCATCATCATCCTCATCCTCTTCTTCTTCATCATCCTCATCCTCTTCTTCTTCTGCATCCTCATCCTCTTCTTCTGCATCCTCATCCTCTTCTTCTTCATCCTCATCCTCTTCTTCTTCATCCTCATCCTCATCCTCTTCTTCTTCTTCTTCTTCTTCTTCTTCTTCATCCTCATCCTCATCCTCTTCTTCATCTTCTTCTTCTTCATCCTCATCCTCTTCTTCTTCTTCTTCTTCATCCTCATCCTCTTCTTCTTCATCCTCTTCTTCTTCCTCTTCTTCTTCTTCATCCTCTTCTTCATCCTCTTCCTCTTCTTCTTTTTCTTCTTTTTGTCTTCCTTTTGCAGGTCACTGCTCATGCGCAGATTTTTTATTGGTAAAAAATCGGCCGATTTGCCCACTAATTGCCGCGAAAATCGGCCGATCGGCAAAATCGGCCGATTTTTTTCCAACTTTACCGAAAAAAAAAAAACGGCCAAAATACCGAAAAACGGCCGACCAAATCGCCCACTAACGATCCGAAAATCGTCCGATTTTATTTTCGGCCGAAAAATCGGCCGATTTTCGACCCATCTATGGCCTGCATTACCCTCAAGGGGCGTACAATCTAAGGTCCCTAACTTACATTCATATACTAGGGCCAATTTAGACAGGAGCCAATTAACCTACCAGCATGTCTTTTGGAGTGTGGGAGGAAACCGGAGTACCCGGAGGAAACCCACGCAGGCACAGGGAGAACATGCAAACTCCAGGCAGGTGGTGCCGTGGTTGGGATTTTGAACCAACAACCATTTAGCCGCTGTGCTGCCCATAGATATTCTTTATTTCAGGTACTTATATAACGCCATCAATATAAGTAGCGCTTTACATATATGTTGTACATCCACATCAGTCCCTAACCCTCAAGGGGCGTACAATCTAAAGTATAAAACACAAATTCATACAATTCTGTATCCATTAACAAACTACTAAAGAAGACCTCTCCCCTCTTTTGGCAAAAGTCTCATCAGCACGCAGAGAGCACGTAACAATGATTAAAAATAACCCAGATGTACCCTGGTAAGGCATCATCACTAGTAGTAGTGGGGCAGCACAGTGGCTAAATAGTTAGCACTTCTGCCTGGCAGCACTATTGTCATTGGTTTGAATCCCAACCACGGCACCACCTGCCTGGAATTTACATGCTCTCCCTGTGCCTGCGTGGTTTTCCCTCCAGGTAGCCAAGACATGCTGGTAGGTTAATTGGCTCTTTGATAAATTGTCCCTAGTATGTGTATGTATGAATGTGAGTTAGGGACCTTGGACTGTACGCCCCTTGAGGGTTAGGGATTGATGTGAATGTAATATATATATATATTAGGGATGCACCGAAATTTCGGCCGCCGAAACATATTGCCTGAAAATAGATGCCGATAGGAAAAATGTAGCAGATACAGGGGACTGTGTGTACTGCAGATGTGGGGTGGGGTGGGGGCGTTGGAGAAAGGCAGGAGAGAAGCCGTGTATACAGTGACTGGCTGCTTATATGTCAGTGCCGGTTTTTAAATGTAATTACCGGCTTTTTTTTTTTTTTTTTCTTCACTATAGCTCAGAGAATGAGCTGTCGCTTTCCCCGGAGCTAAAGGAAACTAAGGGGCGGGGTCACTGGGTCATGTCACTGGGTCACCCCACCCCTTTGTTTCTTTTAGTCCTCCGAGAATGACTGCTCTTGTTTTTAAATGCAATTGCTGGCTTTTTTTCTTATTCACTATAGCTCAGAGAATGTGCTGTCCCAAACTGGCGGGGGGGTGAAGAAAAAAAAAAAGCCAGTAATTACATTTAAAAAAACGGCACTGACATATAGTGACAGCCAGTGGAGGAGCCTCTCTATATACACTGCTCCCTCACTGTATACACTGCTCCTGTCCTGCCCCCTCCTTGCACACACTGCCCCCACCCCCTACAAAGAGGACCTGTCACTTATATGCTATCACATAGGGGACTATTGAACTCCTATGTGATAGCAATAAAATCATAAGTTAAAAAAAATAAATATTCATTTAAAGTAGAAAAAAATACAAAAAAAATTGGAGCCTCCCCACCCCTACATACGCAGAGATTTCAGCTTGGTTTTCGGCCACATTCATTCTGAATTTTCGGTATCTGTATTTGGTTCACTTCTGTGAGATCGTCGGACTGGAGCGTGGCGGCATTGTTTGCTAAAAATTAATCCCAGCATGCAACTGGTTGATTTTTATTTTTTGCCCTCAGTCGCTCTGTTCAGTCTGGTTCACATGCTGCAGTGTTGGCAGCCAGCCGGGTTTTACTTACTGTATCTCCTGCAATAATTACCATCAGGCATGATGTACCTATTGATCGGGGGAATTAATCAGATTGCCGTTTATGGTCTCCCGAGGTTTTTTTTTCTTCTAACGCAGCCTGATTGGGGTCTGCTTCCTTTAAACGAGAGAGAGAGAGAGAGAGAGAGAGAGAGAGAATTTATTTCAGGTACTTACATAGCGCCGTCAATTTACATAGCGCTTTACATACATTCACATCAGTCCCTAACCCTCAAGGGGTGTACAATCTAAGGTCCCTAACCCTCAAGGGGCGTACAATCTAAAGTCCCTAACTCACATTCATACATACACATACTAGGGCCAATTTAGACAGGAGACAATTCACCTACCAGCATGTCTTTGGAGTGTAGGAGGAAACTGGAGTACCCGGAGGAAACCCACGCAGTCACAGGGAGAACATGCAAACTCCAGGCAGGTGGTGCTGGGGTTGGGATTCGAACCAATGACCCTAGTACTGCCAGGGGGAAGTGCTAACCATTTAGCCACTGTGCTGTCCTATATATATATATGTATGTATGTATGTATGTATCTATATATGGTTTTGGTAAAACCAAAAATAAATCTGTATAATCTATGTCCAGCCTTACTGAACTATTCTATGTTGGATGAGAAGACCTGGCTTGCGATCGGCCTTCCTGGTTCCGGTTACAGCTGTTGGAAGCTCAATTTCCCGTTGTCACCAGAGCAGAAAGCAAGAGCAAGTTTCTGGGCATAGCAATAAAAACCTAATAGAAGATCTATTCCTCTAGAACACAGCTGTCAAACACAAGGCCTGCGGGCTGAATCAGGTCCTCCAGGCCATTTCATGTGGCCCTTGCACCTCTCCTGCAGGTACTCCCTTCTCTTCACCCCCACCTTGTCTCAGCAGTTGGCAGCAGAGAGGAGAATAGAACTCCTCTGACAAATCCTGCACCTCTCAGTGCAGCTTCAGCACCCCCTCATCTCTACCTCCCCTGCTGTGAGCAGACTCTGGTAACTGACTCCACTCCTCCTCTGGTCCTCCTCCAGACTCTGCACTTTCTGCTTCCCAGCTCTGCCCCCAAAGGGGCTGCAAGGTGATGTTAGGGAAGGTGTGGGATTTTTGACATCTGATGTAATGGGGGGGTGGGCTGCTCTGGACATCTAGTCTTACAGATGCAACTGGCCCTTTGAGGACAACCATAATGCTGATGCGGCCCGCGGTGAAATGGAGTTTGACATCCCTGCTCTAAAAAGATGATTTGTTGCCACTCCATCTTAAAAATCGTTTTTTGTTTGTGGTGATTTAGTGGTTACAAAGTTCAGACTGTATAAGAATATCTAGATTGTTTGAACAGATATCATTTACAGGAAGGGCCAAAGGGATATGTGATAGTATGCAGAATCGAGCCGAGAGTCTGACGTTGGTGTAAACAAACTTTTGCATTATTTATTTATTTATTTTTATCTCCCTTCGCTGCAGTTTTTGTGAGACTGGTATGTTCTCCCTCTGGGGACAAGGCTTCTCTTCCCAATTTAGCTCTGACTTTCTATGTCATCCACTTCTGAGAAATAAAATTGTTGAGAATAAACAAGATGACCTCATTTGCCTTGTAGGGAATGAATGTAAGAGTGACTAAATGTCGGTAGTCGGGCCGCACTGCGAAAGGAGGTTTTAGTCACGTCCTCCCTCCCCGCGCTGCTGGATCTTACACAACGTCTGTTTCATTGGAGTTTGCAGCTTCCCCCTTGAATTGGCCCACTGGCTGTTCTAGAAGTTCACGTTGTGTGTTCTGGGTGCGTTTTTAGGTTTCCTCTGGGCAGTACAATTGTAAAAACGGTAGGTTTTTGTGGAAGTTCTGGCCGCCCCACACAGGGAATTTTTTAAATCATTGGCTGTAGCCCCTATGGGGGCATTTCTGCCTTTTCTGTCTGCCAGAAGTGGGAACAGGCTTTTCAAAAGTAGGAAAGAGAGACATATATATATAGATATATAGATAGATAGATACAGATAGATAGATACAGATAGATAGATACAGATAGATAGATACAGATAGATAGATACAGATAGATAGATACAGATAGATAGATACAGATAGATAGATACAGATAGATAGATACAGATTGATAGATACAGATTGATAGATAGATACAGATAGATATAGATATATATATTTGTGTTCAAAAGAATAGCAGTCAGACATCGCTAACCGGATCAGTCACTGTTTTTGGTAGAAATGATATTTCTACATGGCAAATAATTTCCTAGCAGGTGTAGTAGAGTAATAGAAATCCAACAGACCCAACAGTCATGACATGCATGCTGCTGATTCTGTGTCATTGAATCACTCATTGAAAGGGGCGTGTTCAAAATAATAGCAGTGTGGTGTTCTATTAGTGACGTCATTCATTCTTTGAAAAACAGGTGGCAGTTATTGCCCTTATTTAAAGAAGGAAGGCAGCAAATGTTGTACATGCTGGTTACAGTGCATTTCTCTCTGAAATTCTGTGGAAAATGGGTCTTTCCAGACATTGATCAGAAGAACAGCGTACCTTGATTAAAAAGTTGATTGGAGAGGGGAAACATATAAAAAAGTGCAGAAAATGATCGCCTGCTCAGCTAAAATGATCACAAATGCTTTAAAATGGCAACCAAAACCTGAAAGACACGGAAGAAAGCAAAAAACTACCATTAGAATGGATAGAAGAATAGCCAAAATGGCGCGGACTCAGCCAACAATCAGCTCCAGGAAGATGAAAGAAGGTGTGACGTTCCCTGTGAGGACTGTTACAATTAGAAGACGCCTATGTGAAGCCAAGCTATCTGCAAGAAGTCCCCGCAAAGTCCCACTGTTGGAAAAAAGACGTGTGCTGAAGAGGTTACAATCTGCCAAAGAGCACATTGACTGGCCTAAAGAGAAATGGGGCAACATTTTGTGGACTGATGAAAGTAAGATTGTTCTTTTTGGGTCTAGTGGCCGGAGACAGTTTGTCAGACGACCCCCAAACACTGAATTCAGGCCACAGTACACTGTGAAGACCGTGAAGCATGGTGGTGCAAGCATCATGATATGGGGATGTTTCTCATACTACGGTGTTGGGCCTATTTATCGCATACCAGGGATCATGGATCAGTTTGAATCCATCAGAATACTTGAAGAGGTCATGCTGCCTTATGCTGAAGAGGAAATGCCCTTGAAATGGGTGTTCCAACAAGACAACGACCCCAAACACACCAGTAAACGTGCTGGCTATCGAGTATCTGAAGCCTCAACTTTCACTATAAAGAGATGTTCTCTCACAAAACTGCTGTTTCTACAGGACAGGAAGTGAAGGGAAATGTGCCAAACAGAACAGGGGTTCTTAACCATGAAAAAAAAAGTTTACTGTTAAAAAAAAAAAAACAACAAAATAACAAAATAACACCACACACACAAAGGAATATAGTAGAAATATTCCAATGGGGGACACTTGTTCCAGTAACAACTAAAAGCATTTCTGAACATCACAAGGAAGTGAAGGGAAAGTCTCCTTTATCTGGAAACACATAAAAACCTGATGGAAATTTTTAAAAAAAAAAAAAAAGCGAGAGTCTGGAGCTGGGATTTAAAGTAAAACACTATTTTTGTAGGAAGAAAACCTCTTCTCTAAGCATTCTATATGCAAGGGCTTCAACAAACTTTTTAGCAGGTATAAATTCTCAGTTTGGAAATCATTGTGGTTTGTTTCATCATTTTTTTTTATTTTTATTTTTTAGATTTTTTTTAATTTTTTTAATTTTTTTTTTTTTTATTAGGGGCGGGGGGGTTACTACTACTTTCACTGTAACCAGCAGAGCAATTAGAGTACTGCAAGAAGAAGAGGTGCAGTGTCTGCGTTCATGTAGGGCGGATGATTTTATTTTATACTGCAGAATAGAAAGTGTCACGGCATAAACTCCAATTGCAGGGGATGCCTGAGATTTGACTACTAGCTCAGTGCAGGCAGTTGGTCAATTACTGGAAATTATGGGGGAGATTTACTATGCTTAGAGAACTCAGGATCTGGTAGCAGCCAATCCGCTTCTAACTTCAGCTTGTTCAATTGAGTTTTGCCGATAAGGGCTAGTTCACACTATAGAACGCAGTCCAGATGCGTTTTTGATGCGGTTTTGCCTCGTTCCAGTGCGTTTTTTTTTTTTGTTTTTTTATGCATTCCAGTGAACTTTTTACCCTCTTTTTTTTCAATTTAAATAGGTACATGTGCATTCCAGTGCGTTTTTTGATGTGTTTTACCATGTTCCAGTACAGTTCGGTGCAGAAAAAATGCAGCATATTCTACTTTTTTTTTTTTTCTTCTGCAACTGGAACACACTGGAACTTCAAGCGCTGATGTGAACTATGACATTGACAACCATATAACCTTCTTTCTGTGCGTGTTTTGGATGCAGAAAAAAAAGCAACTGAAACGCATGTCGTGTGAACTGGCCCTAAAACCTGGAACCTGCAGAGCTGCACTATGCAGTTTAGTCTATCACCCAATATGTGTCGTCTTATGTATGACATTGGCGTCAGGTGCGTTCCCACTGGGATCCGTTCCTTCCTGCAGTATCCAAAACAAACAGGCTGTTTTTTTTTTTTTTTTTGCCAAGCTTTATTGCAAATACACACAAAGCCAGCCTGTGGCACCAGTCATGACTAAGCCCCTATTGGGGAGAAACATGTTGAGGGAGTAGGAGAGGGTTCAATATTGAGGCAGTGTGCCACAGTCTTACTTTGTGTGTTTGCATTACTTGCAATAAAGCTTATTGGATATTAAAGGATAAGTTCACCTTTAAAAATAAATAAATAAATAAATAAATGCAACTTTTTTTGCAGGTAAAATATGTGCATTTACTCTTTATTTTTGGGAGTCTGGAAAGTATTGCACCAATGATTAGCAGATTGTGGGTGCCATGCAGGGCTTGTGCAGACTGTCAGTGAAATCGTTAGTGTTACTAAACCCAGCACCCTGCGTTCGCCGTGTCCGGTCTCCCCGGACCCTGCGTTCGCCGTGTCCGGTCTCCCCGGACCCTGCGTTCGCCGTGTCCGGTCTCCCCGGACCCTGCGTTCGCCGTGTCCGGTCTCCCCGGACCCTGCGTTCGCCGTGTCCGGTCTCCCCGGACCCTGCGTTCGCCGCGTCCGGTCTCCCCGGACCCTGCGTTCGCCGCGTCCGGTCTCCCCGGACCCTGCGTTCGCCGCGTCCGGTCTCCCCGGACCCTGCGTTCGCCGCGTCCGGTCTCCCCGGACCCTGCGTTCGCCGCGTCCGGTCTCCCCGGACCCTGCGTTCGCCGCGTCCGGTCTCCCCGGACCCTGCGTTCGCCGCGTCCGGTCTCCCCGGACCCTGCGTTCGCCGCGTCCGGTCTCCCCGGACCCTGCGTTCGCCGCGTCCGGTCTCCCCGGACCCTGCGTTCGCCGCGTCCGGTCTCCCCGGACCCTGCGTTCGCCGCGTCCGGTCTCCCCGGACCCTGCGTTCGCCGCGTCCGGTCTCCCCGGACCCTGCGTTCGCCGCGTCCGGTCTCCCCGGACCCTGCGTTCGCCGCGTCCGGTCTCCCCGGACCCTGCGTTCGCCGCGTCCGGTCTCCCCGGACCCTGCGTTCGCCGCGTCCGGTCTCCCCGGACCCTGCGTTCGCCGCGTCCGGTCTCCCCGGACCCTGCGTTCGCCGCGTCCGGTCTCCCCGGACCCTGCGTTCGCCGCGTCCGGTCTCCCCGGACCCTGCGTTCGCCGCGTCCGGTCTCCCCGGACCCTGCGTTCGCCGCGTCCGGTCCCCCCGGACCCGGCGTTCGCCGCGTCCGGTCTCCCACAGTACACACAACATGGAAATGCAATTCTTATGGTAAATATAAATTGCTAAATACCTTTTCTTGTCAGCAGTATATAGCAGTCTTGTTACTTCTATCAGTGTCCAGCTGAGCACTGGTTAAAGCTTGTAGGAGGAGTTTTCTTTCTACTCTAGGCAGATGCAGGACCTCTGTCTGGACAGGGCTGATTGGCCCTATGCTGATCACTTGCACTCTTCTAGGACAAAAAAAAATCCTCTCTAGCAAATCACACCAAGCTGAGCATGTGCAGAGTGACTCCACACTATGTATTAGAAGATAAGGGGAGGATCGGAGGGGGACATTGGCAGAAGGGGAGGATCAGAGAAGACAGGATCAAACTGCCTTTTTACACAATGCAGAGGATTAACCTCTTGGGTTCCACAGTGAGTATAACAAGCATGCTTTACTGCAAATACAGACTGACTTTACTGTTGTGGGTTTAGTAACACTTTAAGTTCTGCCTTCCACAACAGTCCCAGTATCTTATGTGGCCCCTTGGGAAAGTGAAATGCCCACTCCTGCTTGAAGGGGACAACTCTGATTCTGATTTGTGACTGTAGAAGGTGAGAACATCTTGACATCTAAGGTCCATACAGTGTATGTTATGCCCCCCCCCCCCCCCCCAAAGTTACGATTTGCAAGGAAGCAGCATTTAAATTTGCTGACTATGTCAGAAAATCTCACCAGTCTGGATTGCAAAGAAGAGGTAATGGTTACTAACATTAAATAACTAAATGGCTTGTTTATCGGTTGTATGTTATGGAATTCTTTGTGGCGTTGTCCTCTAAATGTAGTGCATCGGCACATGTTTTCCAGCTGCTTTTTGTTTGTTTTTTTTTAATATTATCCCTGACTAGTGTGGCACTCTGCTAAGTGAAATGTAGGCCTATTGACCGGAAAGTAGATAGGTCAATGCAGTTTCAGGAAGATACTATGTTTAGAATACTCGTAAAAGTAAGTCGATATACATTCTGCAGCTGTAGCATGGTTACTCCCACACACAGACCAGCGCATGGTTTACGTACACAATATCCCGGATACATGTACAGGCTTTTGTGTAGATATGATATATGTGAACAGGTTAGACTACATAGCTATAGAAGAAGTCAGACTGAAACAAAAAAAAAAAAAAAAGCTTGTTTCTCAAGTTCATCAACAAAATCCTCAGGACTCGTCTGTTCCAGAGGAAAGCAAAACATATAAAGCAAGTTTCAATTTTGTGTTTAAAAAATCCCTTCTGATCCCCAAAGGCAGTTGGATGCTTCCTGGATCTTCATTCTGTAATGTTATTAAAGAAAAAAAAACGCTGGGCACTGACTGGTTGCACTGACTGGTTGCACTGACTGGTTGCACTGACTGGTTGCACTGACTGGTTGCACTGACTGGTTGCACTGGTGGGTGGGCACAGGTGGGTGGGCACAGGTGGGTGGCACTGGTGGGCAGAGGTGGGTGGGCACAGGTGGGTGGCACTGCTGGGCACAGGTAGGTGGCACTTCTTGGCACAGGTGTGTGACACTGCAGAGTGGCACAGGTGGGTGCACTGCTGGGCACAGGTGGGTGGAGCTAGTGGGCGCACTGCTGGGCACAGGTGGGCGGAACTTGCGGGTGGCACTGCTGGGCACTGATCATCAGGGCACTGATCATCAGTGCCCTGATGATCGGTGCCGATCCCCGCTCTGACAGCTGCCGGTTCTCGGCAGTACTTTCCTCACGATCTGACAGCGTGAGGAAAGTGCAGCCGAGAACCGACACTTGCATTTCCCTCTGATCAGCGTGTCATTGGACACCGCTGATCAGGTGGTAAAAGGCCGCTGTGATTGGCCTTTTACCACATCACGTGATCAGCTGTGTCCGTAGGACACAGCGATCACGGAGATCGCCTGGGGCGCGCAGGAGAGCGCGTTCTGGGGGGACGTCATATGACGTTCACCCAGAACTGGCCGGCCACAGTGCAGCCATCATTCGGCTATCTGCGGTCGGCAACTAGTTAAAGGCAAATATGCTGTCCACTTTGCAAGGGCATATCCTCCTAGGGGAGCTTCACCTTGTTCACTAAGCTCCCATCATCCAGTAATGTGCAACAAAAATATGTTGTGTTTTGTATTTCTCTTGCACAGGCTACATTTTGCAAAATGAATTGTCACCATATTCAGTAAGCTATGGGAAAATTCCCTTGCAAAATGAACAGCCTATTTGCCTTTAGTCAATTAACTCCTTAGCTTCCTGAAGGGCTGTGTGTTATAAACCATTGCCATTTGTTTTGTGAAACACTGGTTTTCACTTTTCTTTAAAAGATAAGTTCATCTTTCATTACATGTTACATATTTACCCATATTCAGGGTGTACCCTGTTATGAATAGACTGGTCCCTCCTCCCCCACTTTGATATCTAGTGGAGGAGCTTCTCCAGCTAGCTGTCAAAATGTAAAAAAAAAAATGGATGCATGGGGCTCCACCCACCCGGCCATGTGACTCATTCACACTCCTCCATGAATGAGAAACTACAAGTCCCTTTGCGGCTGTCAGCTTGTAGTTCCCAATGAACTACAGCACTGAGGTAGTTTATTGATTTTTTTTTTCTTATCAGTTATCCGTTTTTCCCACAGCTATCTCCTCCTCCCCACAGCTATCTCCTCCTCCCCACAGCTATCTCCTCCTCCCCACAGCTATCTCCTCCTCCCCACAGCTATCTCCTCCTGTGCCACCATCCCCTCCCTCCTAGATTGTAAGCTCCAAAGAGCAGGGCCCTCAATCCCCTCATGTTTTGCATTGTATTGGTATTGTTCTGTCACATGTTCTGTCCCTCTTTGTAATGTACAGCGCTGAGCGAACTATTGGAGCTTTATAAATACTGTATAATAATCAGTATATCTGCTTGCCCTTACAAGCAGATATACTGACAGGTCTGCAGGACACCTGCATGGCACCAGCGATCTACTGAGTTTGGGGTGGAGGAACTTGACTGTCCTGCACAGAGTCCTGACCTCAACCCCATAGAACACCTTTGGGATGAATTAGAGCGGAGACTGCGAGCCAGGCCTCCTCCCCCGACATCAGTGCCTGACCTGACAAATGTGCTTCTGGAAGAATGGTCCAACCTTCCCATAGACACCCTCCTAAACCTTGTGGACGGCCTTCCCAGAAGAGTTGAAGCTGTTATAGCTGCAAAGGGCGGGGCCAACTCAATATTGAACCCTACGGAGTAAGACTGGGAGGCCATTAAAGGTCATGTGTGGGGAAAGGGCGGGGCCAACTCAATATTGAACCCTACGGACTAAGACTGGGGGGCCATTAAAGTTCATGTGCATCTCAGTACGTTTGGCAATATTGTGTGTGTGCATATATGTATGTATATATATATATATATGTGTGTATATATATATATATATATATATATATATATATATATATATATATGTGTGTATGATATGTGTGTGTGTGTGTGTGTGTGTGTGTGTATATATTTTTTTTTAATGGGAAAATAATTATTTGTTGCCCTAGAGATTTTGTAGGTTTGCCCACTTACAAAGAAATGAAATGACATCTCCTCGGCGCCAAGTCCCAAATTCCATAACCTTCAAACTGCCTGCTTACCTTCAAAGCAGCTGCTTACAACACTTGGAGTAGTGACCACAAAAAGAACAAAAAAAGAAGCCAGCAAAAGCGCTCAAAGGCATATTGAAAAAAGTGACAAAGTCTGGATGTTATCCAAACATGTTGTAAAGGAATTATACCGCCATAAGCCCAGGTGGTTAATGAACCGAACGTTGCTTTGCCAGAGAGCAGGAGATAATGAAAATATTTCAAGAGCAACAAAAAGATGGTGGAGCTGTGATA
Source organism: Staurois parvus (assembly GCF_062004578.1). Lineage (NCBI taxonomy): Eukaryota > Metazoa > Chordata > Amphibia > Anura > Ranidae > Staurois > Staurois parvus. Next base: position 1,897,173 of record NW_028318237.1, read on the forward strand.
TCAGGAGAGGGGGAGAGCTGTGGATGATGGTGTGTAGAGCCTGTTCCTGGTTTCCTTGATAGTCATATCAGGCTGTGGATGAACAATTTGCAGAACCTGTCTTCTTTGGATTCAGTGAAATGATTTGGTCTGGTGGACAGCCTTACAGAGCCCGTTTTTGCCTTTACCAAAATTAGGCAAATAAGTCTGAGTGATGTAACATTCCAAGGACCATTGGATATTATGGTGGCGGGACACACTCCTTTACCTATCCTACTATAAAAAAAAATGTAAGATATGACTAAAACTTCAGCTCTGCTGTAAATGGACTGCAAGAGCCAGATACCAAGTCAAATTCAGGAGGGTTTCCATACTCTGGGGACTCCTAGCAGCCCATATTGTTTGCAGTCCAACCCAGCTCTAAATGGCTGGCTTCCTGTTTCCTCCAGGACAAGAATAGGTCACTTTTGATGTGCAGTGGCGCCCAGGGCCTGAGTAATCTCCACTGCAGGGAGAAGGAAATTCATCGGCTCTCGGTCACTGTGTTCTTCAACTGGACGGTCTCCTAATGAGCGGCAGGATGTTCCATCATAGCCACAGAGCCTGGTAATTCGGTACCGCTCACATTGAGCACCAATTGTTGATGGTTTTTATAATTGTGTGATACTTTACAATAAACTCACAAAGGAAATGCATGGGCTGATGGCGGAGGAATTCATATTCAATATGTTGGCATAACACCCGGACTTGGTCACTTTTTCAAAATATGCCTTTTGAGTGCTGTTGCTGTCTTGTTAACTTTCTATCATAGGTGTATTTTCAATGGTAGATACAGAATATCAACCAAAAATCCAGAAAAAAACACACAATACAAATTGAGTTGCACTTCATTGAGTAAAAGAAGTATTTGATCCCCAAGAAAAACATGACTTGCGTACTTGGTTGAAAAACCCACACAGAGGTAAGATGTTTCTTGTAGTTGGTTACCAGGTTTGCACACATCTCAGGAGGGATTTTGGTCCACTCTTCTTTACACATCTTCTCTAAATCCTTAAGGTTTCTTGGCTGTCACTTGGCAACTTGAAATTTCAGTTCCCTTCATAAATTTTCTGTAGGATTAAGGTGTGGAGAGTGGCTAGGCCACTCCAGGACCTTTTAATGTGCTTCTTCGTGAGCCACTCCTTTGTTGCCTTGGCAGTATGTTTTGGGTCATTGTCATGCTGGAAGACCCATCTATGACCAATTTTCAATGCCCTGGCTGAGGGAAGAAGGTTCTCATCCAAGATTTTACAATACGTGGCCCCATCCATTGGTCCCTCAATGTGGTGAATTGGGCCTGTACCTTTAGTAGAGAAACAGCCCCAAAACATAATGATTCCACCTCCATGCTTGACTGTAGGGATGGTGTTCTTAGGTTCATAGTCAGCATTTTTCTTCCTCCAAAGATGGCAAATCAATTTAATGCCAAAGAGCTCAATTTTGGTCTCATCTGACCACAGCACTTTCTCCCAATCCTTCTCTGAATCATTTAGCTGGATGTTCACAAGAATGACTGACTGCTGTGGGCTGGGAATCACCATGGCCAGGATAGTCTCTGATGGACGTACGGCCATCTTTGAAATGTTTACGCCATTAAAATGTCTTACTGCAGCTGAACATCTCATCACTGTACTGTACTGTGTGTGTGTATATTTATTTTTACTACTTTCACAAATGGATCATTTGATATGATCATATATATTTACACAATCTGATTCATGTATTCACTTTCATTCTCACAGATTCCTCTTCACAAATTGGCATGGGACAAATGAAAATGAATCATCGGTCTATAGGTATTACCCTAAGAAGCAGAGGGACAATTACGATGGCAAGGTTCAAGATGGAACCCCAATTCTCGATGCCAGCTCACTGGATTATATATTTGCACAGGTAAAGCCCATTGCAGTGCAGGGAAAAACCTGTTAAAGCCTAATTGAAAGCAGCAGTTGTGTAGCTTCATATATAATGGAGAAGAGAGAGGGGAGCGGGGACACCAGGTAGATGAAACCAACATTCACGTAACAGGTATTTTTAGAAATATTGACAATTTAAAGGGATTTATACACCTATGAAGAGCAGCACAATCACTTGCTAGTGACCCAAGTTACAAAAAACAAGGTTTTAGTAACCGTTTCACTCGATATGTACAATTAAAACAGACATTTCCCACATTTTAATAAAATTTACTGCATACTGATATAAAATGATGCAACACTTAAAAAAAAAAAACCCAAAAAAACAAAATTCTACATATTGTTGTATGGCACATGTGAGACTTTTTTTTTCTTTTTTTTTGTTTGGGTAGAGTAGGGAATAGTTAACACCCCCTGTCATTGGTTTGACATAACCAGAAGTGGATAGAAAAGTGGTAGAATGATCTCCATGTATAATACATAAGGGGGGATATGATCTCCATGTATAATACATAAGGGGGGATATGATCTCCATGTATAATACATAAGGGGGGATATGATCTCCATGTATAATACATACGGGGGGATATGATCTCCATGTATAATACACAAGGGGGGATATGATCTCCATGTATAATACATAAGGGGGGATATGATCTCCATGTATAATACACAAGGGGGGAATATGATCTCCATGTATAATACACAAGGGGGGGATATGATCTCCATGTATAATACACAAGGGGGGGATATGATCTCCATGTATAATACACAAGGGGGGGGATATGATCTCCATGTATAATACACAAGGGGGGGGGATATGATCTCCATGTATAATACATAAGGGGGGGGGTATGATCTCCATGTATAATACATAAGGGGGGATATGGTCTCCATGTATAATACATAAGGGGGATATGATCTCCATGTATAATACACAAGGGGGGATATGATCTCCATGTATAATACACAAGGGGGGATATGATCTCCATGTATAATACACAAGGGGGGGGATATGATCTCCATGTATAATACACAAGGGGGGGGGATATGATCTCCATGTATAATACATAAGGGGGGGATATGATCTCCATGTATAATACATAAGGGGGGATATGATCACCATGTATAATACATAAGGGGGGGATATGATCTCCATGTATAATACATAAGGGGGGATATGATCTCCATGTATAATACATAAGGGGGGGATATGATCTCCATGTATAATACATAAGGGGGGTATGATCTCCATGTATAATACATAAGGGGGGATATGATCTCCATGTATAATACATAAGGGGGGATATGATCTCCATGTATAATACATAAGGGGGGATATGATCTCCATGTATAATACATAAGGGGGGATATGATCTCCATGTATAATACATAAGGGGGGATATGATCTCCATGTATAATACATAAGGGGGGGATATGATCTCCATGTATAATACATAAGGGGGGGATATGATCTCCATGTATAATACATAAGGGGGGGTATGATCTCCATGTATAATACATAAGGGGGGGTATGATCTCCATGTATAATACATAAGGGGGGATATGATCTCCATGTATAATACATAAGGGGGGATATGATCTCCATGTATAATACATCAGTGGTTCATATAGTGAACTCGGTGTAGTTATTCACCCTGAGGTCATCACAGAGGACAAGGGGGCGCTCTTTACGTCTGGAAGAAAAGAGATTTAATCTCTAAATACAGAAATTTTTTTCTTTACAGTAAAAGCTGTGAAAATGTGGAATAGACTCCCTCAAGAGTTGGTTCTGGCCAGCTCAGTAGATTGTTGTAGAAAAAAGTCCTGGATTCTTTCTTAGATACACAGAATATAACTGGATACTAACATTTATAGGTAAAGTTGATCCAGGGAATATCCGACTGCCTCTAGGGGGAAGGAATTTTTTCCCCTGCAGGAGCAAATTGGATCATGCTTTGCTGGTTTTTTTTGCCTTCCTCTGGATCAACTGTGGGTGTAGGATTATAACTTTTTTTTTTTTTTTTTTTTTTTACAGTTGAACTAGATGGACTTGTCTTTTTTTTTTTTTTTTTTTTTTTGAGCCAGACTAACTATGTAACTAAGTAAGATACTAAGACAGAAACTGAAAAGGGAATGGTTTACTTTAAGCAAGAGACTAAGACTGGAAAAGAAAACTGAAAAGGGAATGACTGACCAAAAATAGTAAGCAAAGGGATGAGAAGAATTTGGCAGGTTCCCTAGACTTACTTAGTGTCTGTAGAATAATGGGACTTCAAAAACTCTTGCTGTGCTTTGTACGAATTACTTTACTTTTGCCTTCATTAGGGACAGTATGAACTGGTGAAGTGCTTGGCTCCAGTCCGGGACCCCAAAAATGACCAAGAGGTGCATGAAATAGAAAACGAATGTTTAGGGATGGCAGTGCTGGCGATCTCTCACTACGCCATCAAGAGGAACATGCAGCTTCCAGAGCTCCCCAAGGACATAAGGTCAGTCATGGCTTTAGATCAGCCTGTCTCCTAAACTATTTGTTTCTGGGATGATACACATGGATTCATGGAAATACTGTGTCCTTTATGGACTACTCCTGCAGGTCCCAGGGTTACTGGGGGAAAAAAAAGCATGCTCAAATGGAATGCGCGCCAGGCCAAAGGATAGAAGTCTAGATTTACTTATTGGTTTGTAAAAAAGCAGCTAAAGAGTTTCTGGGGGAGAAACTCCCCCTTCCTCAAGGCTTCAGTTTAAATGGGAACTTTTAATAAACTCAAAATAGAGCTTTCCTGTGTGAATCTGTGTAGGGAAGCTAATTGCTGGATCAGTATCGTTACTGGCCAGAAGTCTCTGCGTGATCTGGTGACCTGCTGGGGTGCCCACTGGAAGGTAGCCTTGTCTGCTGTGAGTAGCCTAACGTGAGTCAGCGGGCTCTTCAGATGTTTTTGCCCTCTCACTACCTTGTGAAGACTCACATCAAAGTCCCACCTTCCTGGTGAGGAAGCCAGTGGAAAATTGGAGAATGCAAAGGTGCAGCAGTTGCCCTTGTGCAGAATTCTCACTATGGTTTTCAGTTCATGAAAGATTAGATTTTTCCTGAAAGAACCCTAGACTGACTCTTGTCATTGTTCGCTCTACTGATATGAATGGTACAGCGTCCATTAAAGAAAATCGCTTGATTCCCCCCTCAACACAATCAGTGTTGATAGGGGGAATCCCTCCTGCAGAGCTTCTCCCGACGTGAGGTTTCAGATCGCATGTAAAAATCTGACATGCTGCTGGCACCCAAGTTGATCGATGGATCGACTTGGGTACAATTAGCCTGCCTATAGATGGGCCGAATCTTGGCCGGTCCCAGCCGAGATTCAAACCATCTGTCAGGGATCACCGCGGCGCTGGTCCCGGCGCAGGCGCAGTATGCCGTCTCATGTGGGGATGTGGGAGCTAGGTCCTGGCTAGCCGCGGCGACGGAGTTCACGCATGCGCACTGGCGTTCGCGGGTGCGTGCCCGGCAGCAATGAGGGCGCAGGGCGCGGTATTTAAATCCCCCCTGTGCTGTCACTGGTTGCCGTATGGTCTTTCTGATATCCCTGTTCCTGAGCCTGTGTAGTTGTGAGTATTGCTGACCCGGATTGCCTGACCTTGCTGATTTCTCCTGTCCTGACCCCTGGTTTGCCTGACCTTGCTCCTGGATGCCCCTTTGTAGATCTGACCTCTTGTTACTGGCCTGGCGGGTGACCCGACCATTCTCTGCCCACTGCTTTGTACCGCACCGACCCCACGGCTACCGACTCTGCTTGTCTGACTTTGCACTTGCTCATCCATCCATCCCGCCGGGATCTCCTGGCCTCCTCACGTCAGGCTCTCACCCTGCAGGAACCTCTGGCGGGCTCCTCTACCACTGGTGGGTGTACCCAGTAGCCGCGACCTGGTCTCGGGACGCTCCAAGTCCATCCCCACTATCAGGGGCCCTGGTGAACAAGTGACCCGGGACTTAGACTCCGCGCTCTGGGGAAACCTGACCAGTAGATTGCTAGGGGTGCCCCCAGGTGGTCCCTTACACCATCTATGTATGAGCTTAAGGCTCTTTTAAAATGATCTGTACTAAGCACCCTCTTTTGTTAACTTTGCAGCTACAAGAGGTATATCCCTGAAACTTTAAACCGAACCATCAAACAAAGAAATATCCTTACTCGGATTCGGATAAATAACGTCTTCAAGAATTTCTTGAAAGAATTCAACAATAAAACAATCTGTGACAGCAGTGTGTCCCCGCATGACCTGAAAGTGAAGTACATGTCCACACTGGAGACACTGACCAAAAATTATGGGGCCGAGATATTCGAGGCACAGCACTTAAAGATTTCCTCGGAGAATGAACAGAACGGGTTTCAAACCAGTGGCGTGTTTGAAGTTATGGTGACCGGAAATGATGGCATCCAGTGGAGGGTGAAACCAGCTGTAAGTATTGACAAGAAAGCTATTCATAGATAACATACTCTAAAGGTCAACCAACTTCCTTCTGCTGTGATGGGGAAGTAAATGATTCTATAAGGCACCGGGAGTAATAGAGCGTGATAAAGAATATTGCTGGTATCATGAATAGTGGGGATTGAGCTGTGTGTGCTGGAGTGCAGATTGCACTAGGGCCATGGATGGTGGGGGGTGAGCTGTATGTGCTATAGTACAAATCTGATTGGTGACATGAATACTGGGGAGCGAGCTGTGTGTGCTGGAGTGCAGATTGCACTAGGGCCATGGATGGTGGGGTGTGAGCTGTGTGTGCTGGAGTGCAAATCTCATTGGTGACATGAATACTGGGGGGCGAGCTGTGTGTGCTGGAGTGCAGATTGCACTAGGGACATGAATACTGGGGGGCGAGCTGTGTGTGCTGGAGTGCAAATTTCATTGGTGACATGAATACTGGGGGGCGAGCTGTGTGTGCTGGAGTGCAGATTGCACTAGGGCCATGGATGGTGGGGTGTGAGCTGTGTGTGCTGGAGTGCAAATCTCATTGGTGACATGAATACTGGGGGGCGAGCTGTGTGTGCTGGAGTGCAGATTGCACTAGGGACATGAATACTGGGGGGCGAGCTGTGTGTGCTGGAGTGCAAATTTCATTGGTGACATGAATACTGGGGGGCGAGCTGTGTGTGCTGGAGTGCAAATCTCATTGGTGACATGAATACTGGGGGGCGAGCTGTGTGTGCTGGAGTGCAAATCTCATTGGTGACATGAATATTATTATTTTATTATTATTTTACAGTATTTATATAGCGCCAAAAAGTTTGCTCAGTGCTGTACAATATAGCGGGGGACAGTACATGAGACAATACAGTAACAAGACAATATATGAGAGGTTCGAGGGCCCTGCTCTTTCAAGCTTACAATCTACGTGAGTGACTGGGGGAGTGAGCTGTGTGTGCTGTAGTACAAATCTCACTGGTGACATGAATACTGGGGAGGCGAGCTGTGTGTGCTGGAGTGCAGATTGCACTAGGGCCATGGATGGTGGGGTGTGAGCTGTATGTGCTATAGTACAAATCTGATTGGTGACATGAATACTGGGGAGCGAGCTGTGTGTGCTGGAGTGCATATCTCACTGGTGACATGAATACTGGGGTGCGAGCTGTGTGTGCTGGAGTGCAGATTGCACTAGGGCCATGGATGGTGGGGTGTGAGCTGTATGTGCTATAGTACAAATCTGATTGGTGACATGAATACTGGGGAGCGAGCTGTGTGTGCTGGAGTGCAAATCTCACTGGTGACATAAATACTGGGGAGCGAGCTGTGTGTGCTGGAGTGCAGATTGCACTAGGGCCATGGATGGTGGGGTGTGAGCTGTGTGTGCTGGAGTGCAAATCTCATTGGTGACATGAATACTGGGGAGCGAGCTGTGTGTGCTGGAGTGCAAATCTCATTGGTGACATGAATATTATTATTTTATTATTATTTTACAGTATTTATATAGCGCCAAAAAGTTTGCTCAGTGCTGTACAATATAGCGGGGGACAGTACATGAGACAATACAGTAACAAGACAATATATGAGAGGTTCGAGGGCTCTGCTCTTTCGAGCTTACAATCTACGTGAGTGACTGGGGGAGTGAGCTGTGTGTGCTGTAGTACAAATCTCACTGGTGACATGAATACTGGGGAGGCGAGCTGTGTGTGCTGGAGTACAAATATCACTAGGGACATGGATGGTGGGGAGCGTGCTGTGTGTACTGAAGTGCAGATCACACTAGGGACATGGATGGTGGGGATTGAGCTGTGTGTCCTGGGGTGCAGATCACACTAGGGACGTGTTTGGTGGGAAGCGAGCTGTGTGTGCTGGAGTGCAAATCTCACTGGTGACATGAATACCGGGGAGCGAGCTGTGTGCGCAATAGTACAGATCTCACTGGTGACATCCATAGAGATTTAGCTGTGCGCACTAGTGCAGATCTTACTGTTTAAACGGATACTGGGGTGTGAGCTGTGTGTACTGGAGTTTAGATCTTACTGGTGACATGAATACCGGGGGGGGGGGGGGGGGGGGGTGAGCTGTGTGTACTGGAGTTCAGATCTCACTGGTGACATGAATACTGGGGGGTGAGCTGTGTGTACTGGAGTTCAGATCTCACTGGTGACATGAATACCAGGGGGGGGGGGGGGGGTGTGTGCCGTGTGTACTGGAGTTCAGAACTTACTGGTGACATGAATACTGGTGGGGTGAGCTGTGTGTATTGGAGTTCAGATCTCACTGGTGACATGAATATGGGGGGGGGGGGGGTGAGCTGTGTGTACTGGAGTTCAGATCTCACTGGTGACATGAATACCAGGGGGGGGGGGTGAGCTATGTGTACTGGAGTTCAGATCTCACTGGTGACATGAATATTGCAGTGACTGCAGAGCGAGCAGTGCGGGCTGGATTGCAGGTCGCACTGGAAGCATGTGTACTGTGGTGAGTGTTCTGGAGTGCAGATCTCTTTGGTGACATGGATATTGGGAGGTGAGCTGCTTGTCGTACAGCAAAGATTTTACTGGTGAAATAGATATTGGAGAGCGTGCTGGAGTGCAGTGAAAACCATTTTCAGTTTAATGCGAAATCCTGTTAGAAATTGTTCTTCCTTTGTTTCACGTTGCACCGTTGTTTTCAAGCTTAGCGGGTTTGCCGCATCTTTAATAAAAAGCCCATAAAGTGAATATTTCTCAGGATAGACCAAGACCTCGGAGAGACGAGCTTTCATTCCCTGACCGTGGAAAAACCTGACTTTTGCAATGTTTACATGCCGTTTGATTTATCTTTCCTGCAGCCGGTGACCGTAGAGAAAGAAAAGAAAACAAAAAGGAAAAGGAATGAAAACAAAAATAAAAAGAGGGATGCGAAAGCCAACGCCAAAGATCTGTGGAGCTCTTTTTCTTACTTTCCGGAGATCACCCACATTGTAGCGAAAGATGACACTGTCTATATACACAACCAGGACAATAAGTGCATGGTAAGGATCGCAGGACTGTGAGGGACCATATATCAGGGCCTGGTTCAGAGGTGCAAAGTTATCGCCTTCCTGAAAGACTCAGTCAAATGTCATGCAAATCGCATTTAACAATCTCTATATATCTCATGTATATCTAAATGACACAAAACATTTGCCTATAATCTGCCTATATACACCTGCCGGACTACCCCTGGAACAACCACTTTTGTACCATTCAGAACTCCACCCTGTTCCAGACCTTCCCCCATCTCTCTACACCAGGCCATACATGTGACCGTTTCCACTTGGGTATTGTAAATGCCATCGGAAGTGATCTTCCAAAACTGAGAAATCGATCACCCAAGACTTTGATGACTACCCAGATTTTGTTGGTTCTTAACCATTTCAATACCGGGCAATTTTACACCTTCCTGCCCAGGCCATTTTTCAGGTTTCAGCGCTCTCACACTTTGAATGACAATTGCGCGGTCATACAACATTGTACCCAAACTAAAATTTTATTATTTTCTTCACACAGCTAGAGCTTTCTTTTGGTGGTATTTAATCACCGCTGGGGTTTTTATTTTTTGCTAAATTAACAAAAAAAGACCAAAAATTTTGAAAAAAAACACGTTTTTCTTTGTTTCTGTTATAAAAGTTTACAAATAAATAATTGTTCTTCATAAATTTAGGCCGAGATGTATTCTGCTACATGTCTTTGGTGAAAATAACCCAAATTAGGATGTATTATTTAGTTTGTAGGAAAGTTATAGAGTTCACAAACTATGGTATAGATCTGAATATTGATCAATCCTGAAGTACTGACAGCCAATCTAATTTCTTGAGGTCCAAGAATGTCAGAACAGTACAGATATCCCCCAAATGTCAGAACAGTACAGATATCCCCCAAATGACCCCTTTTTGCAGAGTAGACAGTCCGACGTACTTCATAAGAGGAATGGCGAGTTTTTTGAAGTTGTGTTTTTTTTGTCATAATTTTTCAGAAAATAAAAAAATGAAATTATTTTCACTATTTTTTTTTTTACATACTGTCACCAGTGCAGTACAGCGTCATCATATAACTGGCATGGCGGTGAACAGGGACACTGACTGGTGACAGTATGAAAAAAAATATATATATTTTTTTTAATTTTTTTTAATTTTTTTATTTTTAATTTTTTATTACATTTTTTTAAAAAAAATTTTAAGATTTTTCTTTCATATTTTACTATGACCAAAGTAGTACAATGTTACTATAGTAACATTGTACTACTTTGGGGAAGTGATCAGTATTTTTTTTTTTTGTGCTTATTGTGATTTGGTCACAGCTAATCACATGACATGTGCATGTGACCTGCTGTTACCATTCACAGCTAGGCACTAGTATACAGTGGATGGCATGAATGAAGCCATCCATTGTATACAACTGTCATGTGACCTGCTGTGATTGGTCACAGCAGGTCACATGGTACCGGCAACAGGGACCGGTACTCAGATCTGTCATCGGCCGTGTCCTAGGTACGTCTAACGCGTTTAGAGGACACAACCTCTTCCTCAGTGCCCTTGTGTCCTCGAAACGCGTTAGACAGTTGGTCATCCAGGGTTCCATCGTATGGACTCAGATGTTGTTTGGATCATACATCTTGTTCAGTTTGACATGCCTGTGTTATTATGTCCATTGTGAGTATACCTTTTTTTGTTTCTTCAATAAATTATTTTAAACGATAATGCACTAGGTCGGTGCGCCCTTTTTCTGTTTCTCCATTTGTATCCAGTGTATTCGGACCACCCCGGTCTGTTGAGGGCAGCAAGCAGTGCATATTCCAGAAAATTCCAGAACATTCCTATTGGGTCTACTGAGTCCTTTCCTAGCGCAGGAGTAAAGTGTTTGTTGTGTTGGATAGCAGGAGATACCTGAGCGACTGAATAGGAAAAAGGAGGTGCAGCAGACTGATGAGCCCATCTCTCTGTCAAAGGCTGGGACAAGACCTGTAAGCAGGGCCGTGGATAAGGGGGTACCACTGGTCGTCCTGTATGGGGCCCAGACTAGCAGGGGGGCCAGGCAGATGGGTGAATTGGATGTGGGCAGGGAGGGTGATCGACACAGCAGGGACCTGATCCCCCTGTATGGCTGTCTTTGCAGCACATCCCGGTGCACCATACATGCCCCCCCACCCCTGCAATGCTGCACGCTTCTCTCTCCTTCCCAGCTGCAAACACACTATAGGATCCTTAGGCTGAATAGTAGGGGAAGGGTCCGTAAATATGTCACATTTACCAGCCCCTTCCTTTCCTGAATGAACACAATGAGTTATCGCTACTGATCACTCACTGTGTTCATTCATAATGGAAGCATAGTAAACTGTGTTTAGTTGGGGGCCCTCACATGTCGGCTGTACGGGGCCCCGTGGTTTCTAACAGCAGTCCTGCCTGTAAGTGTTACTTTTGTTGAGAAAAAAAACATTCTCCTCTGGGTGATCTATGTACATTGCAGGGATTTTAACAAACTTTGTTGCAAATTCCTACCTTTTGTTATTTTGAAGAAGTAGATTCTGTGTCCATGTGCAGAGTGAATCTGTATGGGAGTGACTGATTAATTATCAATCAGCTGCTGCACCTGCAGGGCTCTGAGGAGAATTGCAGGGTCTGCATCCCTTTTAGATGTATTTTCCCATAGGGCGTATTTTACCAGAAACTACATTTTTGTTAGACGATTCCAAAAATCTGACTTGTTCCTAGTTCAGATTTCTGGGAAAATCAGCCAATCACACAAGCAGGAAATGACATTTTCAGGGGGTGTTTTGTACTCACTCTGTGTACAGAACACCTCCAAGTAGCCATATTGCATTCTACAGAAAATGACAGCGCTGCAGAATTAAAAGGAAAGGTAATATTTAATACCATTAAATTGCATTATAAACTGTCGCAATTGTGCGCGCAATATTTTTTTTTTTTTTTTTTGCTAATTTTTTTTCCATGAAAGTGGAGTTGCCCTTTTTTCAGCATTTTTCAGTTGTTTTTGGTTTATCAAAAAAAAACAAAAAAAAAAAAACCAGAGGTGATTAAATACCACCAAAAGAAAGCTCTATTTGTGCAAAAAAAATTATAAAAATGTCATATGGGTGCAGTGTTGCATGACCGCGCAATTGTTGTTCAAAGTGCGACAGTGCTGAAAGCTGAAAATTGGCCTGGGCAGGAAGGGGGTGAACGTGCCCGGTAGGCAAGGGGTTAAAGTGGGTCTAAAGTCAAACGTTTTTACCTTTTTATTGCAGTCTCTGCATTAAGGTAAAAAACTCCCAACTACTTGTATGTCCCCCTCCCCCATCCACATCCTCACTTGCCTCCTCTCACGATCCTGCACTGTCCCGGTGCAGCACCGCTCTCTCTCCCCTTTTCCTAGTCTCACAGAAGACACCGGCAGCGGTGGGAGCCATAGGGTCTTGCTGCTGCCAGTCACATTCTGTAAGGAGGGAACAAGGACACCCGTAGGAAAGGAGGAGCAGAGAGCACCAGCGGGGGACTCCAGAGGGGGAGGCAATAGCATTGCATAAAGCGGGTAAGCATAACATCTTTATTTTCATTTTAAACCATTACATTTACAATCACTTTAACCACCTCCCACCCGCCCTATAGTACAATGACGGGCGCAAGGTGGTTCTCTCGTTCTGATAGGACGTCATATGATGTCCTACCATTCTCACTGCGCATGCGTGGCTCGGAGTGCGCAGCGCGGCGATCGCCAGTGTGCTGTGTCCCTTGGACACAGCGGATCACGTAAAGAGCTGAAGATGTCGGCTCGGTCATGTGATCAGCTGTGTCCAATCACAGCTGATCACATGTAAACACGGAAATGCCGGTTATCGGCATTTCTCTCCTCTCGAGCTGTCACGCTGACAGAGGAGAGGAGAGCCGGTAATCGGCTTTTCTCAGAGGGGACATGTACACTGATCATCAGGGCACTGCTGATCAGTGTGCCCTGATGATCAGTGGGGCCCAAGAAGTGCCACCTGTTAGTGCCCATCAGTGCCATGTGCCAGTGCCCATCAGTGCCACATATCAGTGCATACCAGTGCACATCAATGCCACATATTAGTGCCCATCTGAGCTGCCTTTCAGTGTCACCCATCAGTGCCAGTCAGTGCTGCCAAGCAGTGCCACCTATTAGTGCGCATCAGTGCCAGTCAGTGCTGCCTATCAGTGCCAGTCAGTGCCGCCTATGAGTGTCCTATATCAGTGTCATGTATCAGTGCTGCCTCTCAGTGCCCATCAGTGATGCCTGTCAATGCCCATCAGTGCAACCTACCAGCGCCTCCTCATCAGTGCCACCTATCAGTGCCCATCACTGCAGCCTCATTAGCGCACATCAGTGAAGGAGAAAAATCACTTATTTACAAAATTGTATAACAAAAACTAAGAAAAAACTCTTTTTTTTTTTTTTCAAAATTTTCAGTGGTTTTTTGTTTGTTTAAAAAAAAATAAAACCCCCCGAGGTGATTAAATACCACCAAAAGAAAGCTCTGTCACAAAAAAATGATAAAAATTTCATATAGGTACAGTGTTGCATGACCGCGCAATTGTCGTTCAAAGTGTGACAGTGCTGAAAGCTGGAAATTGGCCTGGGCAGGAAGGGGGTGTACGTGCCCGGTAGGCAGGAAGGGGGTAGAAGTGCCCGGCAGGCAGGAAGGGGGTGTAAGTGCCCGGCAGGCAGGAAGGGGGTATAAGTGCCCTGTAGGCAGGAAGGGGGTATAAGTGCCCTGTAGGCAGGAAGGGGGTATAAGTGCCCTGTAGGCAGGAAGGGGGTAGAAGTGCCCGGTAGGCAGGAAAGGGGGTAGAAGTGCCCGGTAGGCAGGAAAGGGGGTAGAAGTGCCCGGTAGGCAGGAAAGGGGGTAGAAGTGCCCGGTAGGCAGGAAAGGGGGTATAAGTGCCCTGTAGGCAGGAAAGGGGGTAGAAGTGCCCGGTAGGCAGGAAAGGGGGTAGAAGTGCCCGGTAGGCAGGAAAGGGGGTAGAAGTGCCCGGTAGGCAGGAAAGGGGGTATAAGTGCCCGGTAGGCAAGAAAGGGGGTAGAAGTGCCCGGTAGGCAGGAAAGGGGGTAGAAGTGCCCGGTAGGCAGGAAGGGGGTATAAGTGCCCGGTAGGCAGGAAAGGGGGTATAAGTGCCCGGTAGGCAAGAAAGGGGGTAGAAGTGCCCGGTAGGCAGGAAAGGGGGTAGAAGTGCCCGGTAGGCAGGAAGGGGGTATAAGTGCCCGGTAGGCAGGAAAGGGGGTATAAGTGCCCTGTAGGCAGGAAAGGGGGTAGAAGTGCCCTGTAGGCAGGAAGGGGGTATAAGTGCCCGGTAGGCTAGTGGTTAAATACAGCAGAGAAAAATCAGGATTCCCTCACTACCAATTCTTCCTGTACCTCTCAGAACTGGATGGAGAGAATTTTGTGTTTTTTTTTTTTTGTTTTTTTTTAATAAACATGTTCGACTTACCTGCTCTGTGTAATGTTTTTGTACAAATCAGCCCTGATTTTCCTCTTCTGGGGTCACCAGCACTCCTGGATCCTCCCCCCTTCTGGGTGCCCTCCCCCATAGCAAGTGGCTTGCTATGGGGGCAGTCATGTGGGCTGAATCCCAAGCCAAGCTGTGTGTCCTTTTGGCGCACACAGCACTGCTTGGCCCCCCTCCCATGCTCTCCTCACAGACTGCAGCAGGAGCCAATGTCCAGTGAGAGCAAAGAGAGCTGCTGTTCTCGTGCACAGTGCTGAATTGAGATCGGGCTCAGGTACAAGGTTGGACAAAATTATGGAGACACCAATAATAAAAAAAAGTTGCCCAATATGGTGTTGGACCGCCTTTGGCAGCCAAGATGGCCTGTATTTATTACAGGTACTTATATAGCATAGTGTGTGTGTGTGTGTGTATATAATTACATTCACATCAGTCCCTAACCCTCAAGGGGCGTACAATCTAAGGTCCCTAACTCACATTCATACATACACATACTAGGGACAATTTAGACAGGAGCCAATTAACCTACCAGCATGTCTTTGAAGTATGGGAGGAAACCGGAGTATTCAGAGGAAACCCACACAGTGAGAACATGCAAACTCCAGGCAGCTGGTGCCGTGGTTGGGATTTGAACCAACGACCCTAGTACTGCCAGGCGGAAGTGCTAACTGTTTAGTCACTGTGCTGCCCAATTCTCCTGGGAATTGACCAATATAAGTCTTGGATGGTGGAGAATTAAATCTGATGGCACTCTTCATGCAAAAATCGTTTCAGTGCTTGCAGAGATGCTGGAGATGGAAAACGAGCCCATGACTCTGTATCACTAGCAGCACTCGCAGTGAATGACCAAAAAGTAAGGCTTCCTATCTGTTAGCTAGGTGTCTCATCACATAGCGGAAGGAAAAGAACTTTACATCACTTCTGCTTTCAGTGTGAAAAATTTTGTCATTTTCACACCTGCAAATGTTTCCATATTTTTTGTCCAACCCCTGAAAGTATAACAGGAGGGCAGCAGAACACGTTTCTTACTTAAATGCAGAGAATTCAGAATAAAAAAAAAATACTTTTTTTCCTTTACAACCACTTTAATTTTAAAAGATGATTATTTATCATGCTGCTGTTCTGTTCTTTGACATTTCAGAATTTTTACACACAAGTTATTGATAAATCCACGTCAATGTTTTCTAGGAGCTGAAACTCTCCTCTCCAGATGTTGCACTCTCATTCACCGCTCTCATCGATGGCTACTTCAGGCTGACTGCAGATGCCCATCACTATCTGTGCACTGATGTCGCCCCACCATTAATAGTCCAGAACATAATGAACGGCTGTCATGGACCTGTTTGGTAAGTTCAGGGGTGTCCCTAGGGTTGGTGTCACTCGGTGCAATAACACTTGGTGACACCCCTTCCGACGATCCCCGCATAATGGATTGGATCCGTGGATTGAGCATAATGGATCGGAGTCCGATCCATTATGCTCCCCAATCCGCAGATCCGATCCATTCTGCGGGGACTGTCGGCATACAACCTATACGGGGTGACACCAGACCCGCTCCACGAAAAGTTGTAAAGCAAGCCGATGATCCCTGCAGGATGGATCGGATCTGCAGATTGGGGAGCATGATGGATCAGAATCCGATCCGTTATGCCTAATCCGCAGATCCGATCCATCCTGCAGGGATCATCGGGGATCATGTGTGTATGTGTATATATATTAAGATCCTGTGCTCAGGTGAAAAAACATTCCATGTGATAATTAAGGAGGAGCCGTACGCCGTGACGTCACGCCGCCGGAGCCTCACAAAGGTCCGACGGCCATCTTTGATTTTGGCTGGTCAGTGTGATTTACTCCACAACTCTGCTTTTATGTATATTTCTCCAGGTGGATGACATTTTTTTTGCACTTTTTGAATGTATATACTGTCATGTTCGGGTTTGTTCCAGTATTGTATGCGATTTTATTTTGTATCTCTTGCAGCACGGAGTACGCTGTGAACAAGCTGCGACACGAAGGCAATGAGGAAGGGATGTATGTCCTCAGGTGGAGCTGCACTGACTTCAATCACATCCTAATGACTGTGGCCTGTTCCAAAATATCTAAGGTATGAAGTGACGATGTAAGGTAGGCGATATTTCCTTTCCAAGCTGGCCGTAGATGGATCAGCAGGGTCTGAATGAATTTTGATCAGTGTGTGGCCTTCTCTGTTCCATCAGAAGCCAATCAAATAAATTGGGAAACCTTTGCCAGCCAGTGGCTGCAGCCACTGATCCGTGTATTCTGATAGGGACGAGACGCACAGAATACAATGTCCTGATGTGTAGATTCCTCCCATCTACCTCACTTGTTTGGATGGAGGAATCTGAACCAAAAATGACTTGTTTACAGCCAGCTTTAAAGTTATTGTAAACCTTTTTTTTTTTTTTCTTCTAAAATAACCAATGTTATACATACATGCTCTGTTCAATGGTTTTGCACAGAGCAGCCCCAATCCTACTCTTCTTGATCCCCCTGCTGATAGTACTGGCTCCTCCCCTCTGTCCATTGACACACACAGCCTCAGCTCAGCCCCGCCCCTTGCTCTGTGCTCACTGGCTGTGATTGACAACAGCAGGAGCTAATGGCTCCCTCTGCTGCTGCTTTGTCCAGTGAAAAGTATGAGACGTTGCCCTCATGCACTTCCTGTGATGAAATGTCAGGGACGGGGCTGAGTGACGTCATCACGCCGGATGTCCGAGTTTGGCCATTTTGCTTGCTTTTATTACAGATGGACGTTTATCCTTAAGGGAGTAATATATGTTAATGAAACAGCTGATTATTCCTGTGCACTGGCGTAGTTCAATGTGTTTGTGTAGTATTTGTTTTTTGTATCCGTCAATAAAGCTAATGGCTCCCTCTGCTGCTGCTTTATCCAGTGAGAAGAGCGAGGCTTTCCCCTCATGCACTTCCTGTGAGGAAGTCCTGCATCTTGTAATGAAATGTCAGGGGCGGGGCTCCGTGACGTCATCACGCTGGAAGTCCCAGTTTGGCCATTTTTCTTGCTTTTATTACAGATGGATGTTAATCCTTAAGGGAGTAATATATGTTAATGAAACAGGTGATTATTCCTGTGCACTGGCGTAGTTCAATGTGTTTGTGTTTTTGTTTTTTTTTTTATTGGTCAATACATTTTATATACCTTGAGATATTACACTATGGTAGTTTTTCTATTCCCATTCCTCTTTTGAACTGGCTGCTCCCTGAGATGCTGAGTGGCTGAAAGGACTGTTGGTGTTGCTGGTGAAGAGTGGAATGATTATAACCCATAGTATTGGGAAAGTTCATATTGGCTTTACCTTCAGTGTGGGTCACTATTGGAGGGAAGCGGCAGCATTGAAAGGTGAAGGCACGCGGTGGTGCAGCACGTGGATATTTTCTGATTTGCGCACACTTATTACACAAATATATGGACACTGGATTTGTTTTGAGTTTATTCTCATCAAGAGTCGTTTTTAAAGGACTTCAGGGACTTGGTTTTCACTTATATTTTTTCAGCGGGTTACGTTGTCACATTTTCTGTGGATTTTACGATTTCATTATTATTTTATTATGGTCAATATTTTGTATAATAATGTTTCTGCTCATATATTTATTTAGTATGATTGTATTTTTATAGATTTATTTGATCTTTTGGTTGTGCAGCACTTTCTGGTATTATATATTATTGATGTGGAAACAAATGACAGTTGCTAGCAGCAACGCATATATCTAATTTTGGATTTTTTGACACTGTATTTACTAATCTTACTGGCTAACGCTGGATTTTGTTTGGGCGCGTAATAAAGGAAACCTACCTGTCTGCTTGCAGTCTGCTTTGGTATGCACACTTAGGCAGGCCATAGACGGGCCATTCATCGGCTGAATTTTCTGCTGATAAACGAAAAATCGGTCGTTGTTGGCAGCGATGCTGCCGCCAATGTCCACGAAAAATGGCCGTTTTTTGTGGATTTTCCAGCATGACTGATAATAGTATACGAGAAGATCCGCAAAAAATGGCCGATGGTATTGCCCCACTAACGGCGTGAATATCGGCCGATTTTTCGTGCGGGCGATTTTTCGTACGACCCGTCCATGGCCTGCATTAGGGCTCATGTACACGGGGCGTTTGGAAAACTCTTCTGAACGATGGAAACTGACTGCTGGAAAACGTAGGTAAAAAAATGTCGGTTTAGGTGCGTTTGCATACCGCATTTATGTGCGTTTGCGTATAAAAGCGTTTTTAAAAGCTAACCTAAGGAGATCTTCCCAAATGCCCAGAATGCACTGATAAATAGTAAATAATTGACTATTTCAGACATTTTGAGGAAAATGGAACAGAAGCAGAGAGAGCAGTATGTGTTGAGATGACCTGTCTTTTCTGGTTGTATTCACTATAGATCCCATCATGAGCATAATGCGGCGCGTTCTACCATTGTTTCCTTCATGCGAAACCTGGAACTGACTGCGCTGGTGTACCGGGTCCATTTGAATACATGGAAAACGCTTTCTGATGATGAAAAAAGGCTCTGGACAGCATGTGGATATGGAACAGTTACAAAAACACTTCTAAAAGCAAACGCTTGTAAATGCGGTTAACGGCGTTTACAAGCATTTGGCATTTGAAACGCCGGTAAAATTTACTCCTGAATGCAAATTTGGTGCATTCAAAAAAACGACTGTAAACTCAACTACGTGTAAACGACTGTAAACTACATAGTGTGCATGGGCACATAGGAAAACATTAGAGAGAGTTCAGGGGCTGCTGAAAAAAAACGCTGAACAGCTCATGAACGTCCGTTTAGGAGCTGCAGTGGTACATGAGCCCTTAGCTGTGTAGGTTCAGCTCCGTTTACATTCCGGCACAGTGCCTGTATGGTGGGATTACTGCTCATGTGCAGAACTGACACCTGACAGCCCAGAACCTGGAAGAAGCCAGTAAAGGATGTCGGACTATTGAAGGTAAGGCAAGTTATCGCTGCATATATCAAATGGAAGCTGCATTCAACCATGTATCATGGAGCAAAACAAAGTACTGCTTTCCTATTAACAAATGGTGAACGTTCTTCTCTTCTTTCTTTTAGTATGAATCCAAGACTCTGAAGCAGTACAAGAACTTTCAGATCGAAGTGAAGGACAAGTCGTACTGTTTGCTGGGATCAGACCGTACTTTTGAGACCCTTAAACAACTCATGGAGCACTTAAAGGGCCAGGTGCTGAGAACGGATGATGTCAGCTTCACTTTAAAGAGGTGCTGTCTTCCCAAGCCTAGAGGTAAGCAATGAGGGCTTGTTCACACTAGATTCTATGCCTTTTTACCCCATTTTTAGAAGCAAAAAAACACAAAGGAAAAATACATTGATTTTAATAGGACCTGTAAAAGAAATTCATTGTATTAGTGTGTTGAGAGTCCATTTTTTTAATAATGTAAGTGTGACACAGTTACAGCATTAAACAGAGACATAATGCTATCTAAATGCTTCAGTGGTGTGTGCTGAATGAAGCTTTTTATTTATGGCTAACCTAGTGATCACATGATCGGTAACAAGTCTTAAGGTGGGAATACACGATTAGAAAATCGTCCGATCGGTCAGCCGACGAGAGAGGCGTTTGTTCGTTGGTCGAAATCATGGCCCACATTAAACAATCTAAAAAAATCATTCGGGCAATACTTAGTGTTGACGTCTTCCGTACAAGTGGAAGTGATGCGGTGTGCGTGTGACCTTGTAGCCACGCCCTTCCGGCCAGAACGATCGATATACACAACGATTACCAGCAATGAGTATAATATCGTTTATTACATGACCTATATACATAAATAGTGATACATAAAATATAATCTGCAGAATTCTGGTTTTATCATCTCATTAGGCCGATCTACTTTTAACATTTTGGATTTATCGTTCGTGTTTACGAAGATTCCTTGGACATAAACATCTTCTGTTTCCGCTCAAGCCTGATAGCGCTTGATAGATTTTTTTCGTACGACCGTCATACCACCGCATAGAAAATTGGTTGTTTGTGTGCGGAACAACAATATTTTTCACTGTTGTTGAACCAGATTTTTTCTTTCACAATATCGTTATCGGTTAAAACATCCTGCTCATCAACGAAGAGAAAATCGTTCGATCAGTGGTCCCGCTAAATTTTTAGCCCAAATTTCGTATCGTGTGTACGGGGCATTAGGCTGCATTCACATGCATTTAGCCACGGTGCAAATCAACAAAGTGTATCCAGCCACGATCACTGAAGGTAATTGCTGGCTGTGCCAACACTCACAACTAGCTGCAGCTGACAACAGCCTGTCATTGTATTGTACACGCTCATCAGTCACAGCTATCCGAACACAGTTGTCAATCCCAGCCATAGGAATCAGATTCATGCTGCTGGAATTCGCAGTGTGTCAAAACGTCCATGCGCATGCAGCCTTATTGGTGCCAAATTGTTAAAGTGATCTTAAAGTTTGCCAAAAAAAAAAATTTAAAAATGTACCCCCTGCAGGTTTTTGCTATAATGTACTAGTATACCACATCCTACCACATTATGGCAGAATTACATGCTGAACAGAGCCCCCCAGTGCTGCGCTGACGCTGTTCCTGCTGAACCCAACAATTCCATCTTCACCCGGTCTTCCTTCCAGGTTCTTTGTTGAATGGCCTGGCTGCCATAACGTCACTCCCTCGTATTTGCACGTAAGGCACATCACCATAGCACAGACCGGGTGCCTTCAATGTAGTCTGAGCTACACATGTGCAGCTCAGACCACATTACTGTAGGATATTGTAGATATTGAGATAGATCTATAGATAGAGATATCTAGATATAGATATATAGATACAGAGAGGTAGATACAGAGAGGTAGATACAGAGAGGTAGATACAGAGAGGTAGATACAGAGAGGTAGATACAGAGAGGTAGATACAGAGAGGTAGATACAGAGAGGTAGATACAGAGAGGTAGATACAGAGAGAGAGAGAGAGATATTTGTGTTCTCACGTTATTGACCAGGCCAGCATATGACTGGGCTAGATGTATTTTGCACAACAAAAGGATAGCCAAAGACTCTTTGCTATGTTGATTTTATGCAATATCTCATTGGCCAACATTTCAAAGGAGGTAATTTGCAAACTTGCAAGGGTGATAAAATGCAGATTGCTCAGTCAGACTTGAAAGGACTTAGCCATCATCTACTATCTAATAACATGAAAAGGGGGTGCTAATTATGGTAAATAGCATTCTTGTTTATCTAATTAATGGTAAAAGAATGCAGTTTAGGAAATATCTAGACAACTTTTATTAGAATTTATGACTGCATCTGTCCAAGCCCAAAAGCCCATCACCCAGAAGATCAAAGGGGCTAATAAAAGTGGCCAATCAGAGTGCTTGTCATTGTACTGAATTGGGAGAATGTGCATATTAGGGAAGGTTCTTTTGGTTGAGTTGTGACAGGAGAAAGTGGGTCCTTTGAAGGTTTCTGATGATTTCATGAATACTCTAAGTATCTTGTCATCTGTCTTGTCTGTACCTCTGTTTTATGATTTGTTTCTGGGCTGAATAAATGCATCTCTCTAAAAAAGAACTGTTGGACTAGTTGCTGCGGGAAAATACATTTTATAAATATACACTTGTCATCCCTCCACATTAATAGAAGACAATTACCGCTGACAGTCCAACAGACACATTTAGGACAGGAAGGTCTCTTGTTTAAAAAACAAAACAAAACAAAAAACCTGCCTGTTGGCAGTTTTTTCAAAATTGACTTCAGTATCACTGGGATCAGAGTTCGCAGTGACAGATGGGTCTGGCAGTTATCCGCCACACACAGGGGTTGATTTACTAAAAGTGGTGCAAAATCTGGTACAGCTCTGCACAGAAACCAATCAGCTTCCAGGTTTTTTTTTGCCAAAGCTTAATTGAACAAGGTGACGTTAGAAGTGAATTGGCAACCATGCACAGCTGCACCAGATTTTGCACTCTCCAGTTTTAGTAAATTAACCCCAAAGTGTCGGCTGGTAGCTGTCAAAGGCAGAGGAGGTTAAGGACCCTATCAGATCTATACATATTCAGGAAAGTGTGGTGTTGACAGACATTACAGCTGTGCGCTTATCAAATGTGTAATTTTGAGATTTTTTTTTTCCATGGAACATGAAGGAAAAATGATAGATTCAGAGAATAGTTATGTCATGCATACATTCAGAATGCCCAATAGTGCATGATAAGCATGTTTACATGCACAGGAAAGGTGGCACATGTGAATAAGCAACCCAGGGAGTAAACTATTCTTCCCTCATCTCATATTTGTCCCTGTTAGTCATTGATAGTTCAGACAGGCATACTGTCTAATGCAGGCCATAGACGGGTCGAAAACCGGCCGTTTAAAAAAAAAAAAAAAAAAACGAAAATTCGGTCGTTCAATAGGCCAACGTTACCACCAACGTTAAAAAAAATCGTCCAATTTTGTCCCATCTACAGCTGGCATTTAATTACTTCTGTCCCTTGCAGAGAGCGCCGCTATTATATTTGACATGAAAAACTATTGCGGTTGCAACAATGTATCTATTTGTATTCATTTCGGATACAGATGTTTTTATTCAGATACAAATAGATACATTATTGCAACCGCAAGACTTTTTCATGTCAAATATAATAGCGGACTGGAATTCTTTTTCTTTCTATTTCTTTCTTCTTTCTTTTTCCTTTTTCTTTTTTCTTTCTTTTTCCTTCTTTTTCTTCCTTTTTCTTCTTGCAGGCAACGGCTCATGCGCAGATTTTTTATCAGTAAAAAGATCGGCCGATTTGCCCATCATTGCCGGGAAAATTGGCCGATCAGCAAAATCGGACGATTTTTTTCCAACTTCACCGATTTAAAAAAAAAAAAAAAGTGCCAAAACCCCGAAAAACGGCCAACCAATTAACCCATTAACGGTGCAAAAATTGGCCGATTTTTTTATTTATTTTTCTTTAGCCTGCATTAGGCAGGACTTGACAAATTTGCTTTGAATCTAGGAGCCAGGTAAAAAAGTTAGGAGCCAGTTGTTTGTTTGTTTTTTTTTTTTTTTTTTTGTAGCATAATGTGAATTGTCAGCATCCGGGACTTCACAGGATTTGCCATGCGACAATCACAGCAAAACTACACCAAGTTTTAGGTGCCACTGAAAATAATGGCACCTGAACCTGTGTTTTGCGATCACCGCAATTCTGTTGCGATCCCAGAACTTTCAGGTGTGAATGGAACCGCCCTGGTTCACACATATGCGATTCTGGATTCCTTTTGAAACTCGCAGATTTGCATAACAGGCTAGATATTTTGTGTTCCTATTGAGGTGGTTCGCATAGATGCCATCCACATGCATTGTGGTTTGAGTGCCATTATGTTAGCGTTTGTGGCGCAGCATTCCAGACTCGCAAGCGGTAGAGTGGCATGCAGAGAGTTTTCCTGGGGAAGTCCTGTGGGAGGCGACTTCCCGGGGAAGTCCTGTGGGAGGCGACTTCCCGGGGAAGTCCTGTGGGAGGCGACTTCTAGTCGCCATTGTGACCTGGCGCCTGGGACTTGGTCTAATCAACCTTTCTCAACCTTTTCAACATGGGAACCCTCGAAACAATGTTTAGATCTCAGGGAACCCCTGCTAAAAATTGCTATATCTACAACTCATGATACATTAGTTTGGTCCTTGGGAAGAATTACCCAATTACACTTGTGGTCATTGGGAAGAATTACCCCCTTACACTTGTGGTCATTGGGAAGAATTACCCCCTTACACTTGTGGTCATTGGGAAGAATTACCCCCTTACACTTGTGGTCATTGGGAAGAATTACCCCCTTACACTTGTGGTCATTGGGAAGAATTACCCCCTTACACTTGTGGTCATTGGGAAGAATTACCCCCTTACACTTGTGGTCATTGGGAAGAATTACCCCCTTACACTTGTGGTCATTGGGAAGAATTACCCCCTTACACTTGTGGTCATTGGGAAGAATTACCCCCTTACACTTGTGGTCATTGGGAAGAATTACCCCCTTACACTTGTGGTCATTGGGAAGAATTACCCCCTTACACTTGTGGTCATTGGGAAGAATTACCCCCTTACACCTGTGGTCATTGGGAAGAATTACCCCCTTACACTTGTGGTCATTGGGAAGAATTACCCCCTTACAGATAGCTAAGAAGATCAATGATGTCGGTGGGAAATTATCTGAGAGGCAAAAATTGCTTGTTCCTCAAAGAACCCCTAGCAACCTCTGGAGGAACCCTGGTTGAGAAACTCTGGTCTTAGGTCACACATGACGCAGAATCTCATAGAACAGGCTGAGACGCATCAAAAATCCATGCCTTCCACCTCCATTGTATGCCTGACAAAGATTTAGTAAAATAAATTTCAGGTTCATCCCGGTTTCTGTTTTGTAGTTCATATTGAAGGCCATTCCAATGCATTTGCTCAAAGTGAGCACAAAGTGAGAGAATCTGCCTACAACACTTGCATGATCAGTCCCAGTGTCTCTTTTCAAAACCCTGGCAACTCTTTAGACATTTGCACTAGATCACTAAAGCTGTAATGATTTGTTGAGATGACCTGCAGCCTTATCTCTAGGCCTCTGCAAACATTTGGCAGCGGTATTGAGCCAGATACATGAGTAGGGGTTGAGATATATTGAATTTCCTGTACAGGGTTATGTTGCCGTAGAGGAGAAATGTGCATTTTGGCAGTTCTAGAAGATACATCCGAACACTATAAATACTATTAGTCCAAAGGTTTGTGGATACTCCTCCAAATGATTGATTCCGGGTGTTTCCAATAAAAGGTGCTGTTAATGCAACAACATACAAGGATATTTTAGACGCTTGTGCGTTTTGCAAATTTGTGGCGATAATTTGTGGAATGCTGTTTTGGCTGTATAGATACAAATTCTTATGGGCATGCAAACATTTCATGGAAGGCTTTCCCAGAAGAGCCCCACTCTTCTGGTATATCCACAAAGGAGGGAGGTCAACTCCATATAAATGACTGTGGTTTTGGAATGGGATTTTAATCAAGTTGGTATAGGTGTGACGGTCCGTTATTTAGACTTTTAGCCACGTAGTATACAGTGCTCAGCATAAATGAGTACACCCCTTTTTTGAAAAGTAAGATTTGAATCAATATCTTAATGAATACAAGAACAGTATCCAAAATTTTGACAAAACTGATTTATAGAACATGTTTATCTCATTACATGAAAGTAAGGTTAATAATATACAAAATCTTCAGTTTTACTCAAATTAGTTGATGCAAAAATGAATCCACCGCACTACAAAAACTCCTCCTAGTATTTTGTATGACCTCCATGATTTGTAAGGACAGCACCAAGTCTTCTAGACATGGAATGACCAATTTGGTGACATATTGCAACATCGATCTTTTTCCTTTCTTCAAGAACGACCTCTTTTAGAGCCTGGATGCTGGATGGAGATGCTCAATTTGTCTCTTCAGAATTCCTCATAGGTGTTGGATTGGGTTCAGATCAGGAGACAGACTTGGCCACTGAATCGCTGTCACTCTGTTCTTCTTCAGAAATGCAGCAGTGGTCTTAGATATGTGCTTTGGATTATTGTCATGTTGGAAAAGTGCATGACAAACGGGGGCACGGAGTGATGGGAGCATCTTCTCTTTCAATATAGAGCAGTACATCTGTGAATTCATGACGCCATCAATGAAATAAAGCTCCCCAACACCAGCAGCACTCATGCAGCCCCACAGAAGGACACTGCCACCACCATGTTTCACAGTAGGCACCATGCGGTTTTCTTATTAATCTTCACCTTTGCGATGTCATACAGTTTTGAAGCCATCAGTTCCAAAACCATTTATCTTGGTCTCATCACTCCAGAGTACAGAGTCCCAGTAGTCTTCTTCTTTTTCAGCATGGGACCAGGCAAATTCTAGGTGAGCTTTTTGGTGCATGGCCTTTAGGAGAGGCTTCCTTCGTGGATGACCCCCATGCATGCCATTCCTCTGCAGTGTACACCGTATTGTGTCACGGGAAACAATCACCCCAGTTTAGATTTCTACTTCTTTAGCTAACTGCAATGAACTTGCATGGCAATTTTCTTCAACCCTTCTCATCAGAAGACGCTGTTGAAGTGTTAACTTCCGCTGACGGCCTGGACATCTCTGTGAGATGGTTGCAGTTCCATCTTTGTTAAATTTTTCCATCACATATGCTATAGTATTCTGACTAATAACTAAAGCTTTGCTGATCTTCTTGTAGCCTTCACCTTTCTTGTGTAAAGAAATTATTTTCTTTATTAGGCCTTGTGACATTTCTCTTCCATGTGGTGCCATTGCTGACAGCATGAAATGGGAGGGGTTTTCTTTAAGTAACGCTTTTATAATGAACTGTCTGCTGGAAGCCTGTTTAATGAATAATTAGACTCACCTGTAGGAAAATTCGTGTTAGCATTTTGTTGTCTAAAATTTAACTTTTGCTTCTAATGCAGGCCATACATGGGTCGAATTCTGAACAAATTTTCTTTAGAAAATCAGAAATTTAGTATTTTTTGTATTCCGATGGCGCCACCATTGATTTAGAAATTCATCCAACCAAGCCTTCAATTTCACCTCATGTTGCTACAGAAAAGAATTTTTGTGGGCAAGAATTTTCTTTTCTTTCCGGGTCACAGCTCGCACTTATTTCTTTTTCGTTTATTTCTCGCACGATTCTCCCATCATTGATTCGAAATTGATTTTTTAAAAATATCTCCAATATGTCGATTACTCAGATTCGATGGCCGCTTGAAAACTGTCCGTTTCTATAACCCACTAACAGTGCGAAATTCGAACGAAAATTTTTGCAAAAAATTTTGAAAGAAAATTCTTTTGGAATTCAACCCATGTATGGCCAGAGTATTTTGTGGTATAGTGTCCCATAAAAAATGTGGATTCTGAAAGGAAAGTAAAGGTTTTCCGACCAATCTGTTGGGGTGGACTCATTTATGCTGACCACTGTACATACAGGTCTAAATGTTAGGTACTTCAGCCTGTAATTAACCTGTAAAGGCAGCTCCCAGTTTGAGATTACTTGTGAAATGAAGTGGAGGCGGTTAGTGAATAAAATTCAGTATTGCATATAACGGCTTTGTCCTTCTGCAGAAATTTCAAATCTCCTAATTGCGACAAAGATGGCCTTGGACTGGCAACCCGTCTACCATATCAGCCAGTTGAGTTTCCATAGAATACTGAAGGATGAGATTGTACAAGTGAGTATGGGGTTTGGTTACTTTGGAAATAGTTTCTCAATTGAGATTTCTTGTATTTACAGTGCCTTGAAAAAGTATTCATACCCGCGTATGTTGTTTTTTTTTTTTTGACTGATTTTTTGATCCTATCTATTCTATAATAAAATTCTTTGTAAAAGAAAAAGTATTCATACCCCCTTGAAATTTTCCACATTATGCCATGTTACAACCAAAAACGTAAATGTTTTTTATTGGGATTTTATGCGATAGACCAACACAAAGTGGCACATAATTGTGAAATGTTAAATTGTTTTTCAAAATGTTTTTAAAAATAAACATCTGAGAAGTGTGATCTGCATTTGTTTTCAGCCCCCTTTACTCTGAAACCCCTAACTAAAATCTAGTGGAATCAACTGCCTTCAGAAGTCACCTAATTGGTAAATAGAGTCCACCTGTGTGTCAATTAATCTCAGTATAAATACAGCCCTCTGAGATTTGTTGGAGAACATTCGTGAACAAACCGCATCATGAAGGCCAAGGAACACACCAGACAGGTCAGGGATAAAGTTGTGGAGAAGATTTAGTTGCTTCTCCCTTTTTTTTTTTTTGTTTAGAACTATCCAATAAGGAGCAGCATAATGTAGTAGCCTAGAATAATTGGATGAAGTCTGCTGAGTTGATTCAACTAGTTATGGACATTGGACATGCTACACATGCCCAAATCAGTTGTATTTAAACACTTTTGACCTGTGTAGTATACCCAGCCTCTTCCTACCCTGCAGCTCTCTAGCCACATTTACTTAGGAGCAGATCCTTCCTATTTACATAGGAACAGATCCTTCTGCTTCTGACAGAACATTGTCTGCATTGTCAAGAAGATTTACAATGAAGCAATGTTATTGCTTCATTAGAACAACCCTGGTTCATTCATAGTAGCTCAAAGGAGTGACTTACCTTTTAGTTTGCCCTTCTGCCCACCTCAGGTCCACGCTGCTCACCACCACTACCATCTTCTTTTGTATCCTATCTCTGCAACCATTGGGCAGCCAGTGAAGAGCTTGCACGTTTGAGCTGCAATATCCCGCTTCCAGAGTCTGCATCTAATAAATGAGGCGGTGAATACACACCCATTCAAAAATCAGGAGGCGAAAGAAGTCTCCCCCCTAGCAAACTAAAGCCAAAACAGTTTTTTTTTAAAATTTTGGTTAACGTAACCCACTGACATTGTAATTTTTGCTATTTGTGTGCCATTGGGGAGATTTCCTTAATTTCCTGCCCTGTGGACACAACAACTATATCTTTTTGCTGCAACAATAAGAAAAAAAACTACTGAACCAGAAAAAATCCTCAGGTGGTCAGAGTAGTGTATCCATGGCTTCGTGTTCCCAGCACCAGCGATCAGTTGATTCTGGGTACCTGGTTTGCAGTGGTGCATTACTGTAGCGGTATATACCCCGTGTATGTGTTTCAGTGCAAAATATTTCAGATTAATTCATGTACATCATTGAATAAATGTGTAAGGCGCTCAAAAGCTTGCTTGTTTACCTACAGCTGGACCACATGGGCCGGGGGACCAGAACCCAGATCTACGAGGGAAGACTAGTCTACAAGGACGACAATGACAGTGAAATGAGTACTTCAGAGAAGGAGATTAAAGTCATCCTGAAAGTGTTGGACCCCAGCCACAGGGATATTTCACTGGTATGTTTCACCACCTTCTCTGTCCTTTTCCAAAAAGCTATTATTTTCCTGCTCTTCTGATAATATTCCAAATCCATTCACTAAAGTTCCGTTCTAAGATTTAGGGACTGAGTTGCCACGAAAAGAAAAAATAAATGCCCGAAGCTGTTATCTGCAAAAGAAGAAATATTATACTGACCTCTCTGGTACATAATTGATAGTTTTAATTAGAATCATAGTTGTTTCAGGGTGCCACATCCCTATAGAGTCGTATCGAAAAGGTAAATTAATGTCCTGGGACTTTTAGTATGCACCAAGAATGTAGACAGCGGAAATGAAATTCACTATTTATTAATACAATTTCTTAAAAAAGGCAGTAGACTACACCATATTAAAGACAACAGAAGAAACTGTACATAGATATATATATATATATATATGTGTGTATGTGTGTGTATATATATATATATGTGTATATATATATATATATATATATATATATATATATATATATATATATATATATATATATATATATATATGTATGTGTGTATATATATATATATATATATATATATATATATATATATATATATATATATATATACACACACACACACGCTGTAGTTATATAATGGATATGGGCTGAAAACAAATCTTGATGCTTAAGTAAAATTTAGCAATGTTGACATGTGTTCGTAAAACCGTACATATCATCACAACTACTTTGTACATCCAGGTGAATTATACTTTTTTTATTTTTTTATTTTTCCCCCCAGGACAAATTGGGCTTTCATTTGGTGGTAAATGGTAATGGATATCGCCCAAAATAGTAAAAGAAAAAAATATTTTTCTTTTAAATTTAGCTGTATTTCTTGTTGCTACCAAAACCTACCACCAAAGAACAACCCAAAATAAATTTTCCAGCTCCTGACGATCGCAGCGATACCACATGTGTATATTTGTTCTTTGTAGCTGTAGTACAGCCCAGAAACAATAGTGCGCATTTTGCTTTTTTTTTTTTTGTCCTACCTAAAACACACTGATACAAATTTGAAAAAAAAAATCCTGATCTTGACCCAAACACTAACCCTGGCACTGACCTAGATCAAACCTTGATCTAGATATTATTTTTTTCTTTATTTTTTATTTTATTTTTTAATATTTATTCCTTTTTTTTATTACACACTGTTGTTTTTTTTTTTTTTCTTTCTGCAAGGAGAGAGAGCTGCAATGTATTTTTCTCTCCATTCAGAGAGAAAAAAAAACGGGGATGGGCTTCAAAGTGACTGATCACTGTGATAGCCAAGGCAGTGATCAGGTGACCTGGAATTTGAAGTTCTGGTTCCCGATCGTTAGTATGGGACCTGGGGCTTCCAATGACAAACCCGGTCTTTGTGCTGCGAGCATGGTGCGCAGCGCACAACCAGCACAAAGGCAGATACGCAAATATGCAGCCCCATGGAAAAAAGCCCAGTTCTGTGAGGCTGCATATTTGTGTGACGTCGGCACCAGTGGGGTTAAGTAAACCGTAATGAAATTTGTTGATGAAATGTAAAAATATGTGCACATGGGATGGTAAAATGGTATGCTGAACCCCTTCTATGTCTGTTTGCAAAGTTGTGTTTCAAGCAGTGAGAGTGTCAGAGTTACGCAAACTCTTAATGCATAAAGTTAGACAATTTTGAAATGTTTGCCATCGTCCATCATCGCCAGACTTCAGGTAGCTCCAGCAGGCATGCATGTACATACACACATGATCTGAGCTGGATTAGTAATCGCATTCGCTGTCCTCCTAGAACAGGGGTCTCCTAACTTTCTAAACAAACGGCCAGTTTATGGCGCATCAGACTTCAGGGGGGCGACACTGTGGCCGGTGGGAGTAGAGAAATGCCCATGAAGTAAACAATGCCCCATGACTGGTATTAGGAGAAGTAATAGTACCCCATAGTTAGTATTGGAGGGAGAAATGGTGTCCCATCATTGGTGTCAATGAGAGGAATAGTGTCCCTTCATTGGTGTGGATGAGAGGAATAGTGTCCCTTCATTGGTGTCCATGAGAGGAATAGTGTCCCTTCATTGGTGTCCATGAGAGGAATAGTGTCCCTTCATTGTTGTCCATGAGAGGAATAGTGTCCCTTCATTGGTGTGGATGAGAGGAATAGTGTCCCTTCATTGGTGTGGATGAGAGGAATAGTGTCCCTTCATTGGTGTCGATGAGAGGAATAGTTTCCCTTCATTGTTGTCCATGAGAGGAATAGTGTCCCTTCATTGGTGTCGATGAGAGGAATAGTTTCCCTTCATTGTTGTCCATGAGAGGAATAGTGTCCCTTCATGGGTGTGGATGAGAGGAATAGTGTCTCTTCATTGTTGTCCATGAGAGGAATAGTGTCCCTTCATTGTTGTGGATGAGAGGAATAGTGTCCCTTCATTGTTGTGGATGAGAGGAATAGTGTCCCTTCATTGTTGTGGATGAGAGGAATAGTGTCCCTTCATTGTTGTGGATGAGAGGAATAGTGTCCCTTCATTGTTGTGGATGAGAGGAATAGTGTCCCTTCATTGTTGTGGATGAGAGGAATAGTGTCCCTTCATTGGTGTGGATGAGAGGAATAGTGTCCCTTCATTGGTGTGGATGAGAGGAATAGTGTCCCTTCATTGTTGTCCATGAGAGGAATAGTGTCCCTTCATTGGTGTGGATGAGAGGAATAGTGTCCCTTCATTGGTGTGGATGAGAGGAATAGTGTCCCTTCATTGGTGTGGATGAGAGGAATAGTGTCCCTTCATTGGTGTGGATGAGAGGAATAGTGTCCCTTCATTGTTGTCCATGAGAGGAATAGTGTCCCTTCATTGTTGTCCATGAGAGGAATAGTGTCCCTTCATTGTTTTCCATGAGAGGAATAGTGTCCCTTCATTGTTGTCCATGAGAGGAATAGTGTCCCTTCATTGTTGTCCATGAGAGGAATAGTGTCCCTTCATTGTTGTCCATGAGAGGAATAGTGTCCCTTCATTGGTGTGGATGAGAGGAATAGTGTCCCTTAATTGTTGTCCATGAGAGGAATAGTGTCCCTTCATGGGTGTCCATGAGAGGAATAGTGTCCCTTCATGGGTGTCCATGAGAGGAATAGTGTCCCTTCATGGGTGTCCATGAGAGGAATAGTGTCCCTTCATGGGTGTCCATGAGAGGAATAGTGTCCCTTCATGGGTGTCCATGAGAGGAATAGTGTCCCTTCATGGGTGTCCATGAGAGGAATAGTGTCCCTTCATGGGTGTCCATGAGAGGAATAGTGTCCCTTCATGGGTGTCCATGAGAGGAATAGTGTCCCTTCATGGGTGTCCATGAGAGGAATAGTGTCCCTTCATTGGTGTGGATGAGAGGAATAGTGTCCCTTCATTGGTGTGGATGAGAGGAATAGTGTCCCTTCATTGGTGTGGATGAGAGGAATAGTGTCCCTTCATTGGTGTGGATGAGAGGAATAGTGTCCCTTCATTGGTGTGGATGAGAGGAATAGTGTCCCTTCATTGGTGTGGATGAGAGGAATAGTGTCCCTTCATTGGTGTGGATGAGAGGAATAGTGTCCCTTCATTGGTGTGGATGAGAGGAATAGTGTCCCTTCATTGGTGTGGATGAGAGGAATAGTGTCCCTTCATTGGTGTGGATGAGAGGAACAGTGTCCCTTCATTGGTGTGGATGAGAGGAATAGTGTCCCTTCATTGGTGTCCATGAGAGGAATAGTGTCTCTTCATTGGTGTCCATGAGAGGAATAGTGTCCCTTCATTGGTGTGGATGAGAGGAATAGTGTCCCTTCATTGGTGTGGATGAGAGGAATAGTGTCCCTTCATTGGCGTCGATGAGAGGAATAGTGTCCCTTCATTGGTGTCGATGAGAGGAATCGTGTCCCTTCATTGGTGTCGATGAGAGGAATCGTGTCCCTTCATGGGAGTCGATGAGAGGAATAGTGTCCCTTCATGGGTGTCGATGAGAGGAATAGTGTCCCTTCATTGGTGTGGAAGAGAGGAATAGTGTCCCTTCATTGGTGTGGATGAGAGGAATAGTGTCCCTTCATTGGTGTGGATGAGAGGAATAGTGTCCCTTCATTGGTGTGGAAGAGAGGAATAGTGTCCCTTCATGGGTGTGGATGAGAGGAATAGTGTCCCTTCATTGGTGTGGATGAGAGGAATAGTGTCCCTTCATGGGTGTGGATGAGAGGAATAGTGTCCCTTCATGGGTGTGGATGAGAGGAATAGTGTCCCTTCAGGACTTTGGCTTTCCAAGGAAGACAGAAGACTCCGGCAGAAGAGCTCCTGTGTGCAGTCCTGAGGGGTGGACAGACGAAGTCCGGAAGTGCTGAAACGCGTTAGAGGAGCGACATCAAGACGCACGCACACAGACCGGAAGTGTCGCCGTGGCCATTTTGTCGGTTATCCACACATGGTTTTCTACATTGTTTGGTGGAACTTGCTTAGAGCCATGTCTGGAGCTGAAATGTCTATGTTTTAAATGTAAGTGATTATTAAATCTATCCCTATGCATTGAATATCAGTCCTGAGACCACTCTTATCTTTCTGAGGACCTTGGAAAAATGCCTTTGAAGAGAGTATGGAGGATTTCTGTTCCATAATATTGATAAGCTTCTCAATACTCACAGAGGGTAATAGTATTTAGTAGTATTGTGTGCTGGTTGATGGTGTGCACAGAGTTGCAGTGACCACTGAGTGTTCACAGTTTGATTTGTGTGATTATGTGCACTATATGAAAAATTTTTTGAATAATTTATTCATTTATTATATAAATGTATATATATTTGCACTAAATTGAGAGTTGCACTGGGTGATTACTTTAGTTTATTATGGTAATGCACTAGATTTTGTATTTTTTTTATTTTGAGGTTCTTACTGGATGGAATAGGAGGCAATCCTTTTATTTGATGAAAAAGTTTGAAAATTTGGGACTTTTTGGACATTGTTTGTATTTTTTGGACACTTTTGGTTTTTTGGACTTTTGTG
The DNA here is from genome assembly GCF_062004578.1 of Staurois parvus. Classification (NCBI taxonomy): domain Eukaryota; kingdom Metazoa; phylum Chordata; class Amphibia; order Anura; family Ranidae; genus Staurois; species Staurois parvus. The sequence continues at coordinate 1,931,960 of NW_028318237.1, forward strand.
ATCTTTATTGAACACTTTGTTTTCATTTAGTTTATTTATTGTAATATATCACAAAAAGGTTATATATAGTACTACACTTTCTAGGGAGGAAGTATGACTTTTTGGGGGGTGTAAAGGAGGAGGGTTTACATTTATTCAGTGTCCCTTCATGGGTGTGGATGAGAGGAATAGTGTCCCTTCATTGGTGTGGATGAGAGGAATAGTGTCCCTTCATTGGTGTGGATGAGAGGAATAGTGTCCCTTCATTGGTGTCGATGAGAGGAATAGTGTCCCTTCATTGGTGTCGATGAGAGGAATAGTGTCCCTTCATTGGTGTCGATGAGGGGAATAGTGGCCCTTTATTGGTGTCCATGAGAGGAATAGTGTCCCTTCATGGGTGTGGATGAGAGGAATAGTGTCCCTTCATGGGTGTGGATGAGAGGAATAGTGTCCCTTCATTGGTGTGGATGAGAGGAATAGTGTCCCTTCATGGGTGTCCATGAGAGGAATAGTGTCCCTTCATTGGTGTCCATGAGAGGAATAGTGTCCCTTCATGGGTGTCCATGAGAGGAATAGTGTCCCTTCATGGGTGTCGATGAGAGAAATAGTGTCCCTTCATTGGTGTGGATGAGAGGAATAGTGTCCCTTCATTGGTGTGGATGAGAGGAATAGTGTCCCTTCATTGGTGTGGATGAGAGGAATAGTGTCCCTTCATTGGTGTGGATGAGAGGAATAGTGTCCCTTCATGGGTGTCGATGAGAGGAATAGTGCCCCATTATCTGTGTCAGTGGCAGGAGCTATGCTCAGCTGTTGCTGACAGTGGGGAGAATAATGCCCAAAGGGCCGGATAAAAGCAAGCAAGAGGCCACATCTAGCCCTTGGGCCACAGTTTGGGGACCCCTCTCCAAGAAGAATTATCTGGTTTCTCCAGCATAGTCACATCTGCTCACAAAGGACACGAATTGTGAAGTGTTGCTTTTTATTATGGTTCTTAATTTAAAAAAAAAGTACTATCAAAAAGGTAGGTCTGTTGTATGTGTTTTTTAATGAGTTAAATCAGAATTATTGCTTTCCCCACTTTTCCTGTACCAGTGACAACTCAAAATGTTGGATTTCCCCATCACTTTCTGTTCTGGTTACCAGGATGAATTTACTAAATGGGGACAGGGTCAGCAGTAAAAACCTGACAAGGGCCCTAGCCATTCTCCTCTCCAAAACAGGAGGAAAACATTTTGGCTGTAGATGCATTTTAAATAAACAACACACTAACGCTAAAAATAAAAAAAAATAAACTGTACACAGCCATGTTGGTCTGCCATAGTGTTTTGCTCTGTATCTCAGTACTTTTCTCTCTCTTCCTCTGACAGGCATTTTTTGAGACGGCCAGTATGATGAGGCAAGTGTCACACAAGCATATTGTACTGCTCCATGGCGTATGTGTGCGAGATGTAGAAAGTAAGTGAAACCTTTCTATTTGTTTCTTACAGGGAACCTGTCAGCTCAGCTTTAACCACTTCCTGACGCCCTATAGCAGAAATTCTGCTACAGGGCGGCACGGGTGCGCAAAATCACGTGTGTATATATACATGATTTTACAGTTCCGGGTAGGGGGTGCGTACGTTCCCTACCGGTGCCGCCATTTGCGGCCACGGTTGTCAGTCACCAGGTCCTGGCTGGTGATTACTCGCCGGCTCCTGGTGATTACTGAGGATCTTCGACGGGGAGAACTGTTTTCCTCCCTGACAGCTTAGGCACACTGCTTTGCATGTGGATGAGAGGAATCCACATGCAATGCAAAAGTATGTGCTTGCAGTGAAGCACACAGACACCGCCCCCCTAGTAAAACACTCCCAGCACACAGTTAACCCTTTGATCACCACACGTTAACCCCTTCCTGCCCAGTGCCATTAGTACAGTGTCAGTGCATTTTTTTTAGCACTGATCGCTGTCCTGTTGTCAGTTACACCAAGTCAGTTTCCCCCCCCCCCCCATGTCAGAATGTCGGCCGCAGTCCCGCTATAAGTCGCTGAGCGCCGCCAGAAAAAAAATCCCAGTATATATACCGCCATTTATAACTGCTATAACTTTCACGTAAACCAATTAATTTACATGTATTGGGATTTTTTTTTTATTTTTTAGCAAAGACATGTTGCAGAATACATTTTGGCCTAAACTTATGACATTTTTTTTTTTTTTTTTTTTCTGGACATGTTCAATAGCAAAAAGTCAACAAAGAATTGTCTCTTGTCTCAAATTTCTTTTTTTTTTTTTTTAGCGCAAAAAATAACCGCTAAGCTAAATTCATGGGGAAATAAAAAGGACGTAAATTTAATTTGGGTGCCGGATGTGGCCCTTTTTGCTTGCTTTTATCATGCCCGTGGGGCACGATTTCATCCACTGATACCAGCAATGGGGCATAATTCCCTCCATTGACACCAATGAAGGGGCGCATTTCCTCCCAATGACACCAACAATGGGGTCAAATGACACCCATGATTAGGCATTTGGCACTGGGACTGATTTAATCACATCACAGTGGTTGTTTTTCATTTGTTACAATTTACAATTTATTTAATTTTGTTAATTAGCGCTGCACTTTTACATGCATGCAACTTAGCATACACACCTGCAGCGGTTCGCATGAACGGGGTGCAATCACAATGCGGTGCAGAAACCGGTGCGAATTCCGCACCGCATCAGTGTGAACCCGGGCTAAAGGATAACTTCACCTTTCGTAGCATGTTACACCCACATTCAGAGTGTAACATGTTCCGACCAGACGGGCCCCCGCACCCTGCTTTAACAGCTACTGGGGGATCTTCTCCCCTCCCGATACTGTCAAATATAAAAAAAAAAAGTCCTTAGTGAATGAGAGACTACAAGCTCCCTACAGCAATAGCAGCTGTCAGCTTGTACTCCTCAATGAGCTACCATGGCGCTGTGTCAGTATACCTGCTTGCTCATACATCCCGTACAGGTAGGCAGATATATTGACGGATCTGCAGGAGACCTGCATGGCACCAGCAATCTGCTGGTCGCTGGTGCAAAGCTTATACAGGCTCCTGCAGACAAAAATAATAAATGCCCATTTTTTTTTAACCCCCCCCTGGCGGTATTCCCGAGTGTAGCTCGGGGTAAAGTTTTAGCACCACAAGCAGTAACCCCGAGCTGCACTCGGGCTTACCATGCGGCGTTGCTCTGGGATCTCTTCTTCACTTACCTTGTCCTGCGCTCCCGCGATGTCCCCCCTGCAGTGTCCCCTGTAATGTCCTCCGGCCGATGCCGGCATCTGTCTTCCGGGTTCCGTTCCCTGCGAGCGTCGGGACGTACGGGGGACAGAACTGGCGGGAAATTTTAAAATGTGAAAAAGTGACATTCATTAAATTCACTAAAATCACATAGTATAACATTCCTGTATCAAACCATTTCACATACATTTTGTCCCGAGTGCTTTGTCCTGCGCCCTGCCTGCATTTTTACTGTTCTTTCTGCCTGGAAACTGAGAAATGTCCATGGCGTCCAAAAAGCGTCCCTTTAGGTCAAAAGCGGGTTTAGATCAGCTAGAGAACAGCTATAGTAAATCAGAACCACTTGCAGAATTGAGTGATAATGATTCGTGGGGGAAATTCCTCATCAGACACTGAAAACGATTCTGCGACTTTGCTCAGCGATGTGCGAACTTGGCGCTCCATTTCAAATTTCAGTGTTTTTGGTTTGATTACATTATTGAATTAAATTTATTATATTATTTTTTATGATTATTTATTAAATTATAATTTATGATTTCGTGTTTCAAATGTTATCATACCCGGGATGTTTACTACACTCTTGTTTGGACAGATTTCAGTGAGTTATTCCTAAAAATTACAGGCCTACAATAAAAAAAAATACATGTTTCTATGCAAAAAAAAGTACCGCTTTGAGCACAGAAATACTGACATAATCATACCACTAGGGCGGCTACCCTGCAAAAAAAATTGTGCATTTATTATTTTTTTTACTAAAACGGGAACTTATCCTTTTAACACACTGCACCAGGACAGCAAGGTTTGAATGGGCCCTCGAAGTCTGAGCAATATCCGTACATCAGGATTGTGCATTGTGAATCAACATTAGACATTCATTATTTCAAGGAGAGGATTTAAGGGGAATATTATAGAGGGTCACTTGAGTCAGCTTCGGGCTGCTGGGATCACATCAAAGTTGGAGGCGTCCAGCAGCCGTCTCGGGGTTTATGGATGTCTGCACAAGGGGGGATTTTACAGCTAAATAACATAAAATGGGTTGCATGGACATACAACCTTATGGGAGGATGATTGATGAAAGGATCTGGAGAGTCTTTATTGTCAGATGTTTGCTGTGTCCATGGTTCGTTCATCAGAAAGGAAATTGCATATGGAAGAAATATACATCTACTATCTGTGTCTGATTCCTGGTAAGCTGTATGCAGCCATAATCTGATTCATAAATTGCTGTTCTAATTGTGTTTGCTTTTCTATAATAGTTAATGGAAATGCAGAAACAGAATAGAACTGATGACACTCAAAATATATATTTAAAAAAACATGCACACAACTAAACATTGGCATCTTTTATTTTAGACATCATGGTGGAAGAATACGTGGACTTTGGTCCTCTGGATTTGTTTATGCATCGCAGGAGCGACTGTCTCACAACGCCGTGGAAGTTTCAGGTGGCCAAACAGTTGGCGAGTGCCCTAAGCTACTTGGTGAGTAAAACGATAGCAATGTTATGGTGCTCTACCTTGTAACCCCTCGCCCTCCAGAGGATCCCCCCTCTTCCTGACCAGGTCATTTTTTGCGTTATGGCGCTGCGTTACTTTCACTGACAATTGCGCGGTCATGCAACGCGACACCCAAATTAAATTTACGTCCTTTTTTCCAATGAACAGCTTTATTTTGCTGGTATTTGATCACCTGTGCATTTTTTTTTATTTTTTGTGCTATGAAAAAAAAAGACCAACAATTTTGAGAGAAATAACAATATTTTTTACTTTTTGATATTAAAGCTGTCCAGTAAAAAAAATTTTTAAAAATCAAACGTCATCATAAATTTAGGCCAAAATGTATGTCTTTGCTCCCAAAAAAATTCCAATACGTTTAAATTGGTTTACATGAAAGTTATAGTGCTTACAAATGGAGATCTAGGTTTCCTTGAAGAGCACTATAAATTAACCCCTTGCCCTCCTGAGGATTTAACCCCCCCCCCACCTTTCTGACCAGGCCATTTTTTGCGTTATGGCGCTGCGTTATTTTAACTGACAATTGCGCGGTCATGCACGCTGCACCTAGATGAAATTTACGTCCTTTTTTCCCATGAATTGAGCCTTCTTTTGGTGGTATTTGATAACCTGTGTGTTTTTTTATTTTTTGCGCTATAAAAAAAAAACCAAAAAACGAAAATTGCAAAAAAAATATATTTTTGACTTTTTGCTATTAAACATGTCCAGTAAAAAAATTACATTTTGTCATAAATTTCGGCCAAAATGTATTCTGCTCCATGTCTTTGCTAAAGAATAAAAATCCCAATACGTGTAAATGAATTGGTTCATGTGACAGTTATAGCGTTTACAAATGGCGGTGTGTGTGTGTATGTATATATAATGTGTGTGTGTGTGTGTGTGTGTGTGTGTGTGTGTGTGTATGTATATGTATATATATATGTATATGTGTATGTATATGTGTGTGTATATATATATATGTATATATATATATATATATATATACTGGGATTTTTTTTTTCATTTTTATTAGTAATGGTGGCAATCAGCGACTTATAGCGGGACTGCGGTGGACATTCTGACACTGGGGGGGGAACTGACTTGGTGTCACGGACATCCCCAGTGACACCAATACAGTGATCAGTGCTAAAAAAAAAAAAAGCACTGACACTGTACTAATGGCACTGGGCAGGAAGGGTTTAACATGAGGGGTGATCAAAGGGTTAACTGTGTGCTGGGAGTGTTACCAACCATTGTTTGTATTAATGGGAGGAATAGTGCCCCATCGTTGGCTGCAGTGGGGGGAATAGTGCTCCATCTTTGATGTCCATATGAGGAATAGTGTTCCAATGTTTACATCAGTGGAAGGAAGTATGGCTCATCATTGGTGTCATTTGAATAGGGCCCCACTGTTGTCGTTGATGAGAGGAATTGTGCCCCACTGTTCGTTTCAGTAGAAAGAATGGTGCCTCATAATTGGTGTCAGTAGAAGGAAATAATGCCTCCTTTCAGTAAGAGAAATAGTGTCCCAAGGGCCCGACAAAGGCAAGTGAAGGGCCACAGTTTGTACCCACTACTCTAAATAGTTAGTTTGGGCCGGCTGTTTCCTTTACTAATAGATGCTTTGATGTCAGTGTGTGTAGCATCATCTTCATTCAGTATACAGCACTGTGATATGGGGACGTCCCACCCACCTCCAGTAAGAGTAAGAAGTGAGTCGGGGTAAGGAAGCCTTATGTTTATAAATGAACACAAGGTTTTCTCTGATTGGCAGAGGTGGAGAGGCAGGTGGATGATTTCACAATCACCTGACAGCAGTTCTGACCTCTCCTTACTTTTATACAAAAAAAAAAAATAATAAAAGTTTTGGCTTTAGATAGGTTTTAAGGCTTGGTTCACATCTGTGTGGGTGGTACGGCTGTGGATCCACCCGAAAATCCGTGCAGACGTGCACAGAGGAATGCGGACCCGCGGGCGGGTGCCATTAATTCTAACCCTAGGTTCACATCTGTGCGGGTGGTGCAGAGAGAATTGTGGACCCGTGGGTGCCATTCGTTCTAATGGCTCGCCGCCCGCACTGGAAAACGCAACCGTACTGAGAACAGAGGTTCCTGTGTGTGCTGCGTTTTCCAAAGAAGTGCAGGGACTTCTTTCCCTGCGTGTCATGGGCATGGGAGTCCATTCAAATGAATGGTTGCTTGTGCATGAGCAAAATGCGTCCCGCATGACCGCATAGATGTGAACCGGGGGTAACCGCGGATCCTCACAAAAATCTGTGCTGCCGCACCACCCGCACGGAGGAATGCGGACCCACGGGCGGTTGGCATTAGTTCTAATGGAACGCCACCTGCACTGGAAAACGCAACCGTACTGGGAACCGAGGTTACCATGCGGGCTGCGTTTTCAGAAAAAGTGCAGGAACTTCTTCCCTGCATGTCACAAATGGGCTCTCATGCCCGCGAAAAAAACGCTGACCTGCGCGGCCGCATATATGTGAACCGGGGGTACCGGTATAACCGCAGACACCACTAAGCAGATTACAAGACATGGGGGTGCTGAGCGATGCGCATTTTTCGCCTTGGAGGCCAAAGGACCTTGTCCTATCAATGCATGGGGGTCCTGCGTTTCTCCAGCAGGGGGGTGGCCGCAGGTCCCTCTTCCCAAAGCCGGTATTTTACTGCTCATATTATGGCTGCATATGATTCAGGAAATAAATGGGTTAGCAAGCGAGAGAAATCGATAACACGATTAATTTTCAGCGCGTGGGGTTTGGCTTCCCATAATAGCGGTTTATTGCTAAATGGCTGTATTAAATCGCAGATGAAATGCGGTCACCTCAATTAGTGGCAGTTCATTACTAATCCCATCTATCAATTACTTCTCATCTCCGGCCGGGCAAGCTGACAACTGCCGCTGAATCAGACATCCTTCCAGGGAGATGAACGGAAAGCGAATCATCTGTGTGCGAGCCATCAATTATGTGCGTGTTTACACACGATTCCCAGCACGGGCGGATGGCATTTCCAGGCAGCCTGTGTCTGTGGGCACGGATCTACAGTCAGGAAATTCATGTGTTATGTAATGGGATGCATTCAGAATGATGAAAGCCTTGTGCTGAGAAAACCATGCATTTCTGGGATCTGGAGGTCGGATGCATGCTTTCTGGGATCTGGCGATCGGATGCGTGCTTTCTGGGATCTGGCGGTCGGATGCGTGCTTTCTGGGATCTGGCGGTCGGATGCGTGCTTTCTGGGATCTGGCGGTCGGATGCGTGCTTTCTGGGATCTGGCGGTCGGATGCGTGCTTTCTGGGATCTGGCGGTCGGATGCGTGCTTTCTGGGATCTGGCGGTCGGATGCGTGCTGTCTGGGATCTGGCAGTCGGATGCGTGGGATCTGGCGGTCGGATGCGTGCTTTCTGGGGTCTGGCGGTCGGATGCGTGCTTTCTGGGGTCTGGCGGTCGGATGCGTGCTTTCTGGCATCTGGCGGTCGGATGCGTGCTTTCTGGCATCTGGCGGTCGGATGCGTGCTTTCTGGCGTCTGGCGGTCGGATGCGTGCTTTCTGGCATCTGGCGGTCGGATGCGTGCTTTCTGGCGTCTGGCGGTCGGATGCGTGCTTTCTGGCATCTGGCGGTCGGATGCGTGCTTTCTGGCGGTCGGATGCGTGCTTTCTGGCGGTCGGATGCGTGCTTTCTGGCGGTCGGATGCGTGCTTTCTGGCGGTCGGATGCGTGCTTTCTGGCGGTCGGATGCGTGCTGTCTGTGATCTGGCGGTCGGATGCATGCTGTCTGTGATCTGGCGGTCGGATGCGTGCTTTCTGGCGTCTGGCGGTCGGATGCGTGCTTTCTGGCGCCTGGCGGTCGGATGCGTGCTTTCTGGCGGTCGGATGCGTGCTTTCTGGCGTCTGGCGGTCGGATGCGTGCTTTCTGGGATCTGGCGGTCGGATGCGTGCTGTCTGGGATCTGGCGGTCGGATGCGTGCTGTCTGGCGGTCGGATGCGTGCTTTCTGGGGTCTGGCGGTCGGATGCGTGCTTTCTGGCGTCTGGCGGTCGGTTGCGTGCTTTCTGGGATCTGGCGGTCGGATACACGCTTTCTGGCATCTGGCGGTCGGATGCGTGCTAGCTGTTGCAGTCTTTATTTTTTAATCCTTTAACCCATTTCTGCTCGCAGTCTGTAGATTGACATTGCTGTAAATCGGGGCTCTCCAAACAATGGCCCTCCAGGGGTTGATGAACTGCAAGTCCCATGAGGCCTTGCAAGACTCTGACATCCACAGGCAAGACTCCCAGAGGCATGATGGGACTTGTAGTACTTCAGCAGTTGAGGGCCATAGTTTGGAGACCCCTGCTCTAAATGATGCCCAGCAATTGAGGGTACATTAAAGTGATAGTATCAATAACAAGCATGTGATATTAATACTGCAATACTATAATGGTTTTTGCACAGAGCAGCCCCGATCCTCCTCTTCTCAGGTTCCCTCCCTCCCCCTAGTGCCCCCATAACAAGCAGCTCCACCCCTGCTCTAGGCTCATTGGCTATGATTGGCAGTAGCTGGCGCCAATGGCTGCCACTGCCATCTCATCCAGTGAGGAGGGAGAGAACTGGGAGAGCCAAGGCTTTCATGCACACTGCTGGATCAAGGTGGGGCTCAGGTACGTTTTCGGGGGAGTTGGGGGGGAGCTGCACACAGAAGGTTTTTAACTTTAGGCATAGAATGCATGAAGGTAAAAAATCTTGAGCTTTTATAACCACTTTAATCTACTTCCTCCCTGTGACAGATGATACTATTAGTGATCAGATCAAACTGTCACCGCTCCAGTCCTCCACAGTGGTTTTAGATCATGTGATCACCACGTCAGTTATTGCAAAGTACTCACAAGCTGGAGATTTCATTTACAAAATGTGCATTCAGGTTGAAAATACCAGTCTGGCACAAGGTGTCATTGTATCTCAATTTAATACTATAATTGGCAGATGACAGGATTAAAAAAAATATGTAGGATTATATATACTGTATATACACACACTACATTTTTGTGCATTTTCACAGCCTATAATAAAAACGAAGCAGGAAACATGAAGATTGGATGACCGCACTTCTACAGCAATAAGATCCCTAAAGTTTATTATCAAAAATCAAATCAACACTTGCTGTTCAGAATTGCACCCAATGCCTTGTAAATCATACAAGCATATTCCGCACGCAAAATGGTGATACTAGTATATGCAAGTGTGCGTACAGTGAGGAACAGAAGTATTTGAACACCCTGCGATTTTGCAAGTTCTCCCACTTAGAAATCATGGAGGGGTCTGACATTCACATTGTAGGTGCATTCCCACTCTGAGAGACAGAATTTAAAAAGAAAATTCAGGAAATCGCATTGTATGATTTGTAAAGAATGTATTTGTCTTGCACTGCTGAACATAAGTATTTGAACACCTGAGAAATCAATGTTAATATTTGGTACAGAAGCCTTTGTCTGCAATTACAGAGGTCAGACGTTTCCTGTAGTTCCTGACCAGGTTTGCACTGCAACAGGGATTTTGGCCGACTCCTCCACACAGATCTCCTCTACATCTGTCAGGTTTCGGGGCTGTCGCTGAGCAACACGGAGTTTCAGCTCCCTCCAAAGATGTTCTATTGGATTTAGGTCTGGAGACTGGCTAGGCCACTCCAGAACCTTGATATGCTTCTTACGGAGCCACTCCTTGGTTCTCCTGGCTGTGTGCTTCGGGTCGTTGTCATGTTGGAAGACCCAGCCATGACCCATCTTCAATGCTCTGACTGAGGGAAGGAGGTTGTTGCTCAAAATCTCACAATAAATTCATCCTCTCCTTAATTTTTTTTTTTTTTTTTTTAAAGTAATGTTCCAGGTTAGTTTGAGCCTGTGGCCAGCTAAGCAGCTTACCTGCCCTTCCCCAAGCGTATGTTGTGGATACAACTTGCCATGGCACACACTGCGCTGGAACCCAACGATAAATGCAGAAAGTTTGGAGTTTAAGTGATGCCCTTTGTTCACTAAGAAGGAATCTTAGACCTCCTGAAAGCATCTTTAATAACCTAAGTTAGCCAATCAAAAATGCATTACCTAAACTCCAAACCTTCTGCATGAACTGGTGGACACCATGACACAGGACTCTACTACTGTCCCAACAGTAAACAAACCCCGATTCTTGCCAGCTTTCATTTCACCCCTCACCTGTGCTGGGACTGGATTTACAGCCTTCACTGCAGCTTGTAGTGCAAACAATAAAAAAAAAAACACAAAAAGGTCAAGACAATGTCGTCTAATGTAAATTTACTAGGATATTGATTTTGGTTGATGGTAAAATGCCCAAAATGATAAACCTGATCCAGCTCATCTGATTGTTACATTTGAAATTCTCTGATATGCATGTATGTATGTATGCATGTATGTATGCATGTATGTGCCTTCAGGGCTTTCAGACTAAACAGAGACGTCATGTTTTCTTCTGCAGGAAGATAAGGACTTGGTACACGGGAATGTCCGCACTAAGAATATCCTACTTGCGAGAGAAGGGATAGACCATGACTGTGGCCCCTTCATCAAGCTGAGTGACCCTGGGATTCCTATAACTGTGCTGTCCCGACAAGGTAAGAGAGCAGCGAGTCTCCTAAACCAGCCACCTCACACCCACTCCACTGATCCTGGCTTTGTAAAGTGCCGAGTTTGCTGAAGAATGTGTTGTGATGTAGGGGTCTGAGGGGGACTCACCCCACAAGGCTGTCAAATTGGGAGCAAGGGCCGTGTCTGGGCAGCCACTGCTTCCTAATTGACATGAATGGGATTGCCTGCACAGGGATGAAACAATTGTGCGTCGGTGTGCGGGCCAGCGCTGGTGCGTCGGTGTGCGGGCCAGCGCTGGTGCGCCGGTGTGCGGGCCAGCGCTGGTGCGTCGGTGTGCGGGCCAGCGCTGGTGCGTCGGTGTGCGGGCCAGCGCTGGTGCGTCGGTGTGCGGGCCAGCGCTGGTGCGCCGGTGTGCGGGCCAGCGCTGGTGCGCCGGTGTGCGGGCCAGCGCTGGTGCGCCGGTGTGCGGGCCAGCGCTGGTGCGCCGGTGTGCGGGCCAGCGCTGGTGCGCCGGTGTGCGGGCCAGCGCCGGTGTGCGGGCCAGCGCTGGTGCGCCGGTGTGCGGGCCAGCGCTTGGGCGTCCATGTGCACTTAGGTTAGCACATATGAGTAAGCCTTAGTGATGAGCTTTACAAATATGCTTCGCACTGTTGGTTTGGACACTACATACCTACCAGAGCACTGTTGAAATGAAATGAGTGAATGGTGGGGGCTTGGAAAAAGCCGGTCGTGTGGCCTGCCGGTCGTGTGGCCTGCCGGTCGTGTGGCCTGCCGGTCGTGTGGCCTGCCGGTCGTGTGGCCTGCCTTTCTTGCTGTAATGAAATCCATTTTGCTGTGATCAGCAGAGAAAGGATTCACACCGTGGGCTTCATTTTATAAATGAGCTGTAAAATGCTGCTTGTTATAAATGTGCCCCTTAGTCCCAACTTTTTTTTTACCCTAGAGCGTGTGGAGAGAATTCCGTGGATTGCTCCGGAGTGTGTGGAAGATTCCCGAATCTTGACTGTAGCTGCTGACAAATGGAGCTTTGGAACCACATTGTGGGAGATCTGCTTTAATGGAGAGGTTCCTTTGAAGGACAAGACCCTGGCGGAGGTATGGGTGACTTCCTCTACATGTCCAATTTACACCCGTGCAATGTTGTTTGATGTCATAATGGGTTAAAGAATATCTCCAATCCAGAGCTGATCATTTCTATGTTGTTAACAAGTTGAATCGCATGCTGGCTGTTTATATCACGTGGAGGTGTGAGGTCTTCTGGCCAGAATTCCCAGTTCCACAATCTTTGCAAAGCTTATGTGTTGCATTTCTCCTAGCACTAGAAATCAGCTGATTATTGGAGGAGTCTGGACACCAAAGAGCATCGCCCTCTTCTCCAGCAAAAACCGCTCTTGAATTCTCAGACATAAAAGAAGCCAAAGAGATCACCATTGATCTGTGCATCCTCCCTCTATGGCACACAGTATGACAGAACTTGCATTGAACAACAAACGCCAACCCTAAAATATACTCCTATCATTTAAATATATTCCAGAATACCCACCAAGGATATAAATCCACTTTGTGTGCACCAAATGCACAATACATACAAAAAGTAATAAAAGTCCAAAAAGACAAGTTATTAGCTTGTAAAAGTAGCAGTGGCATCTTCATAGTGCTGTGCAGGGAGTTGAGCTGTGGGAGGGGCCTAGCAGCAGCTCCGCTCACTTCAGGCTGCCTACGGAAAACTACAGGAGTGGGCGGAGACGAGACCAGTCATCCTGCTCAAGGAGAGAGAGCAGCAGTGAGCGGTCTGTATTACAGGAAGCTCTGCACAGAGGGAAAGTCTCACACTGGATTACTGAACAGATCTGCAAGAAATACACAAAGTACACCGAGATTCAAGTAATGCCTCTTGCATTGTTAAATGCTTTCAGGAAGAGCTAGTGATGCCACTTTAACTTGGGGCATACAGTTGCAAGAAAAAGTATGTGAACCCCTTGGGATTACGTGGAGTTTTGCATGAATTGGGCATAAAATGTGCTCTGAACGTCATCTAAGTCACAATAGAAGAACACAGTCTGCTGAACATAATAATACACAAACATTAGATGTTGCCATGGTTTAATTGCACATAACATGTAAACATTCACAGTGCAGGGAGGAAAAAGTATGTGAGGCCCTAGCTTAATGACTTCTCCCAGAGCTAATTGGAGCCAGGAGTGAGCCAACCTTGACTCCAATCAGTGTGATGATATTGGATGTGTTGCTGACAGCTGTCCTGCCCTTAAAAAACACACACCTGTTTTGGGTTTACTGGTTTCAAGAAGCCCTGTCTAATGTGAACCATGCCTCGCAGAAAAGAGCTCTCAGAAGACCTACGATCAAGAATTGTTGACTTGCATGAAGCTGGAAAGGGTTACAAAAGTATCTCCAAAAGCCTTGATGTTCATGTGTCCACGGTAAGACAGACTGTCTACAAATGGAGAACGTTGAGCACTGTTGCTACTCTCCCTAGGCGTGGTCGTCCTGTAAAAATGACTGCAAGAGCACAGCGCAGAATGCTGCATGAGGTAAAGAAGAATCCCAGAGTGTCAGCTAAAGACCTACAGAAATCTCTGGCACATGCTAACATTTTTGTTGACACATCTACAATAAGGAAAACATTAAACAAGAATGGAGTACATGGGAGGACACCACGGAGGAAGCCATTGCTGTCCAAAAAGAATATTGCAGCACGTTTGAAGTTTGCAAAAGAGCACCTGGATGTTCCACAGCACTACTGGCAAAATATACTGTGGACAGATGAAACCAAGATTGAGTTGTTTGGGAAGAACACACAACACTATGTGTGGAGAAAAAAAGGCACAGCACACCAACATCAAAACCTCATCCCCACTGTGAAACATGGCGGAGGGAGCATCATGGTTTGGGGCTGCTTTGCTGCCTCAGGGCTGGGATGGATTGTTGTCATTGATGGGAAAATGAATTCCAGAGTTTATCAAGACATTTTGCAGGAAAACGTACGACCATCTGTCCGCCAACTGAAGCTCCGCAGAGGATGGGTGATGCAACAGGACAATGACCCAAAGCATACAAGTCATTCAACAAAACAATGGCTGCAACAGCACAGAATACGCCTTCTGGAGTGGCCCAGTCAGAGTCCTGACCTCAACCCGATTGAAATGCTGTGGCATGACCTTAAGAGAGCGATTCACACCAGACATCCCAAGAATATTGCTACACTGAAACAGTTTTGTGAAGAGGAGTGGTCCAAAATGACTCCAGATCGTTGTGCAGGTCTGATCTGCAACTACAGGAAACGTTTGGTTGAGGTTATTGCTGCCAAAGGAGGGTCAACCAGTTAAGTCCAAAGGTTCACATACTTTTTCCTCCCTGCACTGTGAATGTTTACATGTTATGTGCAATTAAACCATGGCAACATCTAATGTTTGTGTAGTATTATGTTCAGCAGACTGTGTTCTTCTATTGTGACTTAGATGACGTTCAGAGCACATTTTATGCCCAATTCATGCAAAACTCCACGTAATCCCAAGGGGTTCACATACTTTTTCTTGCAACTGTAACCTTTTTTTAATGAGATGGTAGAGTAAGTTTTGGTTCTGCCTGGCCCTAGACAGAATGAGTGACAGGTACTCTTTGTAACTGTTTCTTGTCATGTTGGCTTCTGTACGCACAAGTTTCAGTCGGCCCTTTTTTTGAACCTATAATTAGGGATAAGGATGCACTTTGTGGGGTCGGCTTTTCCTGCTACAACTCGCCATTAATGAGGATAGGGGTGGTTAGCAGCTTGCACACTCCACAGACATTGGCCAATTGTCATTGCTGCTTCTAGTTTCAGGTCTGTTCTCTTCCACAGACTGGTAACAAATTGCTGGCCAATGACTGTTCTGGCCTAATGTTGTTCATCGCAGAACTTTTCACAGCCTCATTTAGTTAAATGGTAATCAGAATGGTTTTGGGTCAGTCACATTTTTTTTTTTTTGTAAGTTTTAAACTCATTTTTTTTGTATTATGCCTTTTTATTTTTTGTTTGCTTTATAAAGAAACCTTTAGCACAGGGTGAATCCATGACGCTGATGCCATAGAAACACATTTTTTACACATTCCAGTGCATTTTTGATGCATTCTAGCGCGTTTTTGATACGTTTTACTGCTTTTTAGTACAGTTTTCTGCATGATAAATGCAGCATGTTTGTGTTTTTTTATTTTTTTTTTTACTGGAACGCACTGGAACTGCAAGCACTGATGTGAACCATGCCATTCACAAGCATGTAACCTACTTTTTTGTGCGTTTTTGGATGCAGAAAAAAGCTAAACTGGAAAGCATGGTGTAAACCAGCCCTTAGAGCATGGGTGCTCAACATGTGGCCCTCCAGCTGTCATGGAACTGCAAGCCCCATCATGCCTCTGCCTTTGGGAGTCATGCTTGTAACTCAGCCCTGCAATGCTTCATGGGACTTGTAGTTCCGCAACAGCTGGAGGGCCGCCAGTTTGACACCTGTGCCTTGGAGTATGGGTGCTCAACCTGTGGCCCTCCAGCTGTCACGGAACTGCAAGCCCCATCATTCCTCTGGGAGTCATGCTTGTAACTGTCAGCCTTACAATGGCTCATGGGATTTGTAGTTCCGCAACAGCTGGAAGGCCTCCAGTTTGACACCTCTACCTTAGAGCAGGGGTAGGCAACCTGTGGCTCTCTAGCTGTTGTGGAACTACATTTCCCATGAGGCATTGCAGATTACAAAACTGACAGTTACAGCTATGACTTGCAGAGGCATGATGGAACTTGTAGTCCTGCGGCTCTTAGGTTGCCTACCCCTAGGTGCTCAACCTGTGACCCTCCAGCTGTCATGGAACTGCAAACCCCATCACGTCTCTGCCTTTGGGAGTCATGCTTGTAACTGTCAGCCTTGCAATGCCTCATGGGACTTGTAGTTTCACAACAGCTGGAGGGTCGCCAGTTTGACACCTGTGCCTTAGAGCATGGGTGCCCAACCTGTAGCCCTCCAGCTGTCATGGAACTGCAAACCCCATCACGTCTCTGACTTTGGGAGTCATGATTGTAACTGTCAGCCTTGCAATGCCTCATGGGACTTGTAGTTCTGCAACAGCTGGAGGGGTCAGAGAAACCTCTGGTCAGTTTACTGTCTCTTTCGGATCAAAACTCTCATATGGACCATGTGAACAGAGCAGGCAGAGGAGGAGGAGTCGCTTCTTTGGCTTAGTCACTCGTGTGGAAATTTTAACGACTGTAAACCTGCTTATTTTTCAGCAAAGCAGCGAAGGATAGTTCTGATTGTAAACATATAGGACATATATACAAAACCAACATATAATTCCTTTTAACATTCTGTTTATTGCAAAGTGG
This sequence comes from Staurois parvus, assembly GCF_062004578.1. Lineage (NCBI taxonomy): Eukaryota > Metazoa > Chordata > Amphibia > Anura > Ranidae > Staurois > Staurois parvus. The sequence continues at coordinate 1,948,637 of NW_028318237.1, forward strand.
CACTTAATAGTATTCTTTGTTTTTTGTTTTTTTTGTTTTTTAAAACACAGCATCGTGTACGCTTGATTCTAATTAGATTTTCATGACTGTTTTGCAGAAAGAGAGGTTTTACGAAGGATGCTTCATGCTGACAAAGCCATCTTGCGAAGAGCTGGCCAACCTGATCATCAACTGTATGAACTACGACTCCAACAGACGGCCGTTCTTCCGAGCCATAATGCGGGAGATCAATAAGCTGGAGGAGCAGAGTGAGTCTTGGGGTCGGGGGCCTCCTTTAGTTAGAGCTCTGACCACAGAGATCTTTGATTAAAGTGCAACTTTATGTGTGAAATAAAATAGTTGGGAACATTCAGGCTTTTTATACAGAAGGAACTTACTATGCCTCTTCTACATTAATGTCCACGTTTGTCCTTTTTTTAAATCATTTGTTTGGGCCAAGCTGTCCTAAACAAACGATTTACTGCACTAAAGTTGCACTTAACCTTGCTGGGCAAGCTGTATTAACTGTATAAACCCAGCTACATACAGTATACAGCACCGTGTTCCAGCAATGGGACAGGGACTTCCCTTCCCACTCCTGAAACAAAATAGTCAGGCTGAGTGCTGCACAGCCATTCACAGGAGGCTTTGTATTCTGTGAATGAATACAAAATGTTCTGTGGCTGAGGTGGAGATTGTGATGTCATCCACCTGCCTCTCTGCCTTTTTAGCCACTTGCCTACCGGGCATTTATACCTCCTTTGTGCCCAGGCCAGTTTTCAGCTTTCAGCGCTGTCGTACTTTGAATGACAACTGCGCGGTCATGCAATATTGTACCCTTAATGAATTTTTTAGCATTTTTTTTGAGACAGATAAAACTTTATTTTGGTGGTATTTATTCACCGCTGGGATTTTTATTTTATTTGCTATATAAATGAAAGTCCAAAAATTTTGAAGACTATTTTATAATTTTTTTTCACACAGAGATTTCTTTTGGTGGTATATAATTGCCACTAGGGTTTATTTTTTGCACTATAAACAAAAAAAGATAAAAAAAAAAAAAGTTTTTTGTTTCGATTATAAAATTTTGCAAACAGGTAATTTTTCTCCTTCACTGATGTGCGTTGATGAGGCTGCACTGATAGGCAGCGCTGATGGGCACTGATAGGCGGCACTGGTGGGCATTGATGAGGAGGCACTGATGATGCTGCACTGGTGGTCACTGATAGGTGGAGCTGATGGGTGGCACTACTGGCCACAGATCATCAGGGCACAGACGGTCAGGGCACAGATCATCAGGGCACAGATCATCAGTGCCGACATGCTCTGTGACAGCTACCGGTTATCGGTAGTACTTTCCTCACACTGTGACAGCACGAGGAAAGTGCAGCCGATAACCGGCAACTGTATGTACTCCGTGATCTGCTGTGTCATTTGGACACGGCTGATCACGTGGTAAAAGGCCTCTGTGATTGGCCTTTTACCTCATCAAGTGATCAGCTGTGTCCATAGGACACCGCGATCACGGAGATTGCCGGGGGCACGGCGGAGGGCGCATTCTGCGAGAACGTCATGACACCCTCCCAGAACTGGGTAAACGTGCTGTAGCCGTCATTCGGCTATAGCGGGGTTACCAATTGGTTAAAGGGACAATAAATGTAGAGTTGGGTTTTAAACTATTCTTGCCTGCCCTGTTGGCAATGTACACTGAGCTGCACAGAGTTTCGGCATTGAATGAGATGAACGAACTCCTCCGCATCTGTTGGAGTGAGATCACCTCAGGCCCAGCCAGTAAAAATGGTGGAAGATTGGAACCCAGGACGACGACTGGCCAAAGATGTCATAAAGGAGTTTGAGAATGACACAGTACTGGAGTGGAGGGGAGTATAGTTTTGCTTTAAGGACCAAATAAAAACGGCTCCATCCCTCTTCAAGTGCTTCAGTTTTGGGGAGGGGAAAAAAAATCCCCTTTTCTGACCCTACAAATAATAATCTAGACCTATTTGTTTTTCTCCTCTTGGTATTTCTGTCCAGTAGTAGTAGGCTCCTTTCACACTTGTGTAACTTGTGATCCAGCTTGTGAGACCCCAAATCACAGGACATGTGACATTCAATGTATTCCTATGAGAGCTGCTCCTATTGACACTTCTGAAGTCACTGCAACTTCAGCGACTAGGAGCACCGGCAGGGGACCCGAGAAGAGGAGGATCAGGGCTGCTCTGTGCAAAACCACTGCACACAGCAGGTAAGTATAATTTGGTTGCGTTTGTTTTTTTTAAAATTATTTTATTTTTTCTAAGTTAAGCTTTTATACTGCCCCGAACTACATCACTGACCTAATATCCAAGTACCACCCAACACGCACACTCCGCTCCTCACAAGACCTCCTTCTCTCTAGTTCCCTGGTCTCCTCCTCCCATGCCCGCCTCCAGGACTTCTCCAGGGTGGCACCCATCCTCTGGAACTCCCTGCCCCAACCCATCAGATTATCACCTACTCTCCTATCCTTTAGGCGCACCCTGAAAACCCATCTCTTCAGGGAAGCCTACCCCACCCCCTGCTAACTTGCCGACCTCCTCCACTCTTCCTACCACTCCATCCCCCACAGCTATCTCCTCCTGTGCCACCATCCCCTCCCTCCTAGATTGTAAGCTCCAAGGAGCAGGGCCCTCGATCCCCTCATGTTTTGCATTGTATTGTTATTGTTCTGTCACATGTTCTGTCCCCCTTTGTAATGTACAGCGCTGAGCGAACCATTGGCGCTTTATAAATACTGTATAATAATAGAATCACTTTACGTCCTTTAAGTTGCGAGGTGGGGCTGGACTTTATTTTAGTAGCACAGATACTTTATTGAGATCTGGAGAATTTAGAGGCCAAGTCAACGCCTCAAACTCATGTTCCTCAAACCATTCTTGAACCATTTTTGCAGTGTGGCAGGGCACATTATCCTGTAGAAAGAGGCCACTGCCATCAGGGAATACAGTTTCTGTGAAGGGGGGTACTTGGTCAGCTATGATTAGATAGGTGATATGTGTCAAGGAACATCCACATGAATGGCAGGAGCCAAGGCTTCCCAACAGAACATTGCCTATAGTATCACACTGCCTCTGTCCAGGCTTGTCCTCTTCCCATACCGCATCCTGATGCCGTCTCCTCCCCAGGTAAGTGACGCACCCGGCCATCCACATGATGGAAAAGAAAACGTGATTCATCAGAGCAGGCCACCTTCCATTGTTCCCTGGTCCAGTTCTGATGCTCATGTGCCCGGTGTACAGATTTTGCCTGACAGCAGCAGGAGCCAATGGCTTCCACTGCTGCCAGCCAAGCCTGTGAGAACCAGGAGAGGACACCGATCAGCATGGGCACCCTGACCGGTCTGCGGCTATGCAGCCCCATACACAACAAACTGCAATGGACATTTTTCTGCTTTCAGCTTTAGGGACAATGTACCTACTCCACCAACTTTCACATGCCATTGTAATGGGATACTCCATGATATTCTCCTAAACTGTCAGTGATCATAATGTTATGGCTGATGGGTGCAAACTGGACTTGAAAACATGCAATATATGTAGTACTGTAACCATTTAAATGTTAAAACAAAGTCTCCAAGCAACTGCTGATGAAAACTGTGCTTCAATATTGTAGTGGCCAAAGTACTCCATGTGTTTGTTGCGTTCTCCCAGTCCAATCCAATGTATATATGATGTTTCTCATCTTTAAGCCCTGATGAAGGGGATGACTTCTGCCCCCCTCCGAAACGTGTTGACACGATTTGATTTTACATGGAAATGAATTTGTATCCGGAATATTTTGTGGCATTCCGCTCAGTCTCAGAGACTCAGGATTTTATTGATGTCTGTGTCCCTAATGGGAAGATTTCCCTTCTCGGTTTATCATGTTAACCACTCTCACTGGCACCGAAAGCCTTCCCAGCTGGCAGAACACAGTGATTGCTGCTAGTGGCTATAGCCGCTGGCAGTAATCACATATAGAAAAAAAAACACATTCTGGTTGTACCCAAGTTGATTGATGTGTACAATCAGCCTACCCATACATGGATCGAATCTCAGCCGGCCCCTGCTGTAAAGGCCGAATTTTGATCCATATACGGCTGGTCTTAGACAGTGTGTTACTGGTAGGATTACCAGGTGAAATAAAAGAAGTAAAAAGCCTAAAAGAAAACGAATGAGACTATCACATCTAATGATTGGTAGCTGCAATATATTAAATTTTTTGTTTTTGGGATTAATACTTTAAATGTGTTTTTTATTGATCCTCTCTCCTCTTGTTCTTCAGATCCAGACATCGTTACAGAAACCTCTGTTTCTACAGAAGTTGATCCAAGTTTGTTCGAGAAGAGGTTCCTGAAGAGAGTTCGGGATTTGGGGGAGGTAAAGTCTGAGAAATCCCAGAAGCCAGAGGCTGTATAAGGGCCTCTTTTTAGTGAAACGTACAATGACACGTGCTTGGCACTACAAAAGGCGCAAGGGCATTGCCATGGATTTTCAATGGTACCAGAACGTACCGGCACTACGGCAGTATCGAAAGTAACCGTCGCACAGGTTTTACTGTGTTGGGGCCCAGCGGTGCTGCAGCGCACCAAAAAAATGCTCTGCTGGGTTTTTTTTTGTAAAGAAAGAAAAAACCTCAGCGCCCAGGACTCCCTTGCCCCCCCACACACTATTCCCTGTGAGATGCTGCTGTACACGGGTGCAAAACCAAAAAACTTATTTCAACTTAAACCCGCGCAAAACCCACAAAGCAGTATAAATAAATAACCCAGCCCATAAATAATATTAATGTCAAAAATCAAAATACATTGTGACACATAAAAAATAATAAAGTGATTTAAATAAAATCTGAAAAAGTCTAGTGACAAATTCAAAAAACAGTCCCGTGAAAAAACTATTTTCATTGGATTCTTCTGTGCCAATAATACCTCCACCATCCACCAGATGGCCGTCCCGGCGTCTGACGTCATTTCCGCTGAGCGGTGCGTTCCAAGGGGCCATCTTTGCCTAGTGAATGAGGCTGCATCTGAGGTCTATTATCCTGCTGTATACCTGGCTGTGGGGTCTCTATACAGAAATTGGAAAATCGTTTTTATATGAAAGAACGATCGGTTTGCTTCAATAAAATACTGGTTAATATCTACTAACATGTGAGTGGTCTGGTTAAAATTCTTTTGAGATTGGAATTTATAACGGTATCACGCTATGGTCTTTTTTCTTCTTCCTGATTTTTGGTGGATTCGGTGAGAGGAGTAACCGGAGGAGGTTTCTATGTCTTAGAGGAGGCAATATTTGGAGGTTATAAAAAAGGGGGTCCAGGAGCCCTTAATATCCCTGAAAGGCGCTTTACTCACCAAATATCTGGTGAGTGCGGTTCATGTTGGTTTTGCACTGGTGGATAGTGGAGGTATTATTGGCACAGAAAAATCCAATGAAAATACAGTTTTGTCACGGGACTGTTTTTTGAATTTGTCACTAGACTTTTTTTCAGATTTTATTTAAATCACTTTATTATTTTTTGTGTCACAATGTATTTTGATTTTTGACATTTATTATTTTTTTTTTTTATAAATATTTATTGATTTTTCAGAACATATACAAAACATTTCATCATTTCTATTAAACTTGTTATCTCGCCCGAGATCCTCCCCCCCCCTGTCCTCTTAGCCCCTCCCTCCTCCCCCCCCATACTCCACCCACCTTTTCTCTTCTCATATTAAATCCATGTAATTCTGTTGTTCCTAAACCCGTTTCTGAATCTCTTCCTGGAAAATTATCTCATCATATATTTTTCCTTTTCTCTGTATTCTTCCCAGCCTTTCCATTTTTTATTATACAACTCCATCTTGTCCTCATGCATATAGAACAATTTTTCTGTCTCTGAGATCTGATTTACTCTACCCCTCCAATCCTCTTCAGTTGGCACCTCTCTTTTCTTCCAAAACCTGGGAATCAGACTTTTTGCTGCGGTCAGATAATACCATATCCCCGAACTGTCATATGCCTTCACTGAGAGCTCTGAGATATGGAGGAGACATAATTCTGGATCCAATCCTATTTTAATCCTAGTGATTTTCCCTATCAAATAAACTATCCTCCGCCAGAACACCTGTATCTCTGGACACTCCCACCACACATGATACCACGTGCCCACCTCTCCACAACCTCTCCAACACATCCGTGAAATTTCCATATTCATCTTGTTTTCCACGTTAGGGGTAATGTGCCATCTATTCAAACACTTATAATTTATTTCTACTTCCCGAATACTAATATTATCGTGAATTAGTGTAAGCATTTTCCTCTGTTCCTCCTCCTCTATCTTTCTTCTCATATCTCTTTCCCATTTCTCTATTTTTGACATTTATTAATATTATTTATGGGCTGGGTTATTTATACTGCTTTGTGGGTTTTTTGCTGGTTTAAGTTGAAATACGTTTTTTGGGGTTTTTTGTCTTCCTCTGGATCAACTGTGGGTGTAGGATTATAACTTTTTTTTTTTTTGGTTAATGATTGAACTGGATGGACTTTTGTCTTTTTTCAGCCAGACTAATTATGTAACGCACTGTGGCACCTACATTTGTGTAGCAGAGTGTGAACGGGCCCCCAACTAGCTCATTGATGACCTAATCACCTCATACATTGTATGGAGTAAACCCAGGCAGTGCAGTGTTAAATTGTGGGATGAAACAGAAACGTGTAAACAGAATTATCAGTGAATTTATTTATTGAAGAAGATTTTGAAACTCCTGGGACGTGCACAGTTGTCATGTGCACTTCCCAGTTCTGACCTTGGACCATTGAACTCCAGGCTGCAAGTTATTTTTCTATTTCCCATCAGGCTGAATCTTGCTTATGCACTTTGCCTTCATTCCGCTGTAGCATCCTCATTGCAGAGATTCTGTCAGTGCCCCGGGGGAGTGATTGCGTGCTGGGAGGGGAGGGGCTTTGAGTTATAATATCCACTCTTTGGGTTGGATGGCTCTTCAGTGCAGGAGAGATTTGTGCAAGGAGGCCACCTACTGGACGATCGCAGAAAAGGTTCTAGAAATCACAGAACAGTTTATTCTATGCCTATTGATGCAACATGGTTCATCACTGATTTATTTTTGTATATTTATACAAGTCTTTTATTGTTTTCATGGTGTTTAAATGAAAGGAGAGGTTTATAAATATGAGTTGCAGGTATGAATATTTTATACATAGTTACCTTGGTCCAGTTTGGCCCAGTGTAGGCATGCATATTCCATACCTGGCCGATGCCCCTGGAAGCTGGAAATCACTGAAGGAATCATCGCAGGGACTGATGTGAATGTACAATATATATGTAAAGCGCTGCGTAAATTGTCAGTTCTATATAAGCAGCTGTACTAATAGGAAACGTCGCTGGAGTAGCGATGAATATTAACCACTGGGTCCTGTGCTGAGCTTCCAGTCTGATGCTTTGTGAACACAGGAGGTTGGCTTCTCAGTATGGATACCTTCCAGAGAACATTTAGCATTATCTAAATTAATGCCTTCCCAGGAGCTGCGTCCAGGCCCTTTAAGAGCTTCTAAATGCCGGGAGGCGGAGGCAGGCAATTTCGGTCATGTGACCGCTGTGATTGGCTGACACAGCGGTCACATGATTGGAAAGTTCCCAATCGCAGGTAGGCGTTGGGAGCTTTCCGGTTCCTTCTGGTAACTGTGCTGGGGGCGCGTATTTGGGATGCATATATGCGGTTTCTCGGCATTAAAGCATTCAATAATTGGATGAGGTGGAGTTCAAGATATCACTGTCCCAGCTCCACCTTGTCCAATCAGAACGCTTTCCTTTCATTTGAAAATGCAAAGTATTCTCTGAATGGTGCCGACGCTGAGCGGCTGATCTCCTGTGTTCAGAATGCAGCATGGCAGCGGCTCAGCACGGGACCCAGAAGGTAGAGGAGATCACTGCAGCAGCGGAGTCTACTACAGCAATTCCCAGCTTCCAAGGAGATTGGCCAGGTATGGTATGTGCATATGTACACTGGCCAAGCTGGACCAATATAACTAATTATAATTTATTATAAATAAATAAATTAAATAAAAATAAATATATATATATAGTGAAGGAAATAAGTATTTGCTCCCCTGCTGATTTTATTTTGAATGTTTGCCCACTCACAAAGAAATGATCGGTCTAAAAATCGAATGCTCGGTGTATTGTAACACTGAGAAGACAGAATAGCAACAAATTCAAAAGAAATGTCTAACAAATGATGACTGATCTGCATGTTCATGAGGGAAATAAGTATTTGATCTCCTATCATTCAACAGGATTTCTGGCTACCAGGTGTCTTTCATACAGGTAACAAGCTGAGATTAGAAGCAGTCTCTTAAAAGGAGTGCTGCTAATCTCATTTTGTTACCTGTATAAAGGACAGGCTGTTTCACATATACGAAGACCTGCAAACTGCAACCCAGCAATATATGTTACAGCATCTGAGCAGTGAAGCCGTATTAATTGCTGTATGCCGTTGGCTGTTTTCTGCGTCTCTTGTTTTCCTGGACATGTGTTTCTGGGAGTCTCATCTCATGTCTGTTGTCTGCAGGGTCACTTTGGTAAAGTGGAGCTGTGCAGGTATGACCCAGAAGGTGACAACACCGGGGAGTTGGTGGCGGTCAAGTCGCTGAAGCCTGGAACAGGAGGGACTCACATAGCTGACCTGAATAAAGAAATCCAAATTCTGCGCAATCTCTACCATGAAAATATTGTGAAGTACAAGGGGATCTGTGCTGAGGATGGTAAGCTCTCCTGTAGCTTTGGGAGGGCAGATGAGAAGGGGGGGGGGGGGGGGCTTCGCTCTCCCTTTTGGCTTTTGTATGTGGCACTTCAATGGTAAAACGTCTGTGCCGTACGGTCTCCTCTCACTGCTGGACTTCCCAGTTTGTTCATTCTGCCCCAGTCGTGGCAAACTCAAATGAAATACTGTAGCTCTGACTTTTGTGTCCATGAATTGGTAGACTGAACTGAGGCAGCCAGCATTTCAAAAAGAGGCCAGCAATGGAAGTTCATATATCTCTCATGATGAGTTTCTTTTAATCCCTCGCCTACCGGGCACTTATACCCCCTTCCTGCCCAGGCCAATTTTCAGCTTTCAGCGCTGTCACACTTTGAATGACAATAGCGTGGTCATGAAACACTGTACCCATATGACATTTGTATCATTTTTTTCACACAAATAGAGCTTTCTTTTGGTGGTATTTAATCACTACTGGTGGTGTTTATTTTTTTTTTTTTTTGTGCTATAAACAAAAAGAGTAAAAAATTTGGAGAAAAGAAAAAGTCTGGTGACACTCCAGATCCCACCCCACCATCTTCTCCTCTTGGGTTAGCAGCGGGCCGGCTGTCACTTCCAGATCCTTACAGCGCCCCCCTGATGACATGACCTGAAACAACACGTGCAATATGCTGTAGATTGCACTGAGTCTGCTGGTAAAAAAATAATGTTCTTTAGCCAGGAACATACCTTCCATATTAATAATAGTGCTACCAAATTTGTGTGCGCTGTAATTTGTCTCCAGTATTACTCTTGTTTCTTCTTGCTGGAGGCTGCCATCTTGCTGAAGCCCAGAGCCCCCGAGCAGCAGTAAATCTTTAGGCTGTCAGTAGACTGGCCTCTATAAATTTGGCACAGTGCCGAAAAACAGAGAGCAACTGAGCATGTGCAGAGCAGGGTGAGACGGTGTATTACTGGATTTTACACAGTACAGGCATAATGTTTTACATAGCTATACCTATACCTATACATAGCTATGCTATATGCAAAAGGGGCCGGCCTGAAGCAAACTAGCAGGACCTCTTCACGCCGAGAGTTTGCAAATATGCGTGCCAAAATGTAAACAAACCCGTGCCGACAGTGGGCTCCCAGCACCTAACGGAAAACCGATCACTACTTGGAATCGGGAGCTTTCCGGTCATGTGACCACTGTGATAGCCAGTCATGGCAGTCACATGATCCTAAAGAAACCCCTTAAAGGGCCGGGAGGTGCTGGTATTAAGGGGTTAATTTTTGTGAGTAACATCGCACTTGAAAGCATTTGTGAAAAAATGATCTGGTTTTGTCCCTAGATGGGGAATGAAGCAATTTTTTGTAAGGAAGAAAAGTTGAATAGTAAAGGTCCTGTTTAACCACTTCCCGTCCGGCCCATGTATATAAACAGCCAGACAGAAGCAGTGCAGGGGTGGGTGGCCATTTATAAACGTCCTCCCTGCTTGCATGCGCTCCCTGGAAGCGTGCAGCACCGCGATCCAGTGCCCACTGTGTTCGGAGGACACAGCGGGACACCGATCGTTGTACGGGACCTCTGTGTGAGGTCCCGATCATGTGCTTACTACTTTACATGTGATCACTGATTGGCCAATCAGTGATCACATGAATAGTAAGCAAGATGTCACTTCTGACATCATTGCTTACTACGTGTGAGCTGTGATTGGTCACAGCTTGTCACATGGTACAAGGCTGTTGTGAATAACCTTGTACCATGTGACCTGGGTGATCATTCACAGATTTCACACGTAGTAAGCAATGATGTCAGAAGTGAGAGCAGAATTGCAGCCAGAGAGGAGAAATGATTGCTTTAACAGCCTTTATGGGTGTAAAAGCAATCGGTGTAAAAAAAAAAAAAAAATTCACCCCCCCACAAGCAGTTAGCGTCACTATGGTGACACTGTACTGCTAGGGTGACAGTATGTGTAAAAACAAATATATATATAAAAAAAAAATGTAAAAAACATTTAAAATTATAATTTTTGGTATTAGTTTAGAACACCAAAAATTATAATTTTTTTAAAATATTTTTCACATTTTTTTTTTTTTTTTACACATACTGTCACCCTAGCAGTACAGTGTCACCATAGTGACACTGTACTGCTTGTGGGGGGGGGGGGGTGAAGATTTTTTTTTTTTTTTTACTAAAAAGATAACGGAATACATTTTGGCCAAGATTTATGAAGGAAGATTATTTGCAAAATTTTATAAGAAATTCTAAATTTTTGGACTTTTTCATTTATATAGCAAAAAAAAAATCCCAGTAGTGAATAAATACCACCAAAATAAAGCTTTTTGTCTCAAAAAAAAAACGCTAAAAATTTCATATGGGTACAATGTTGCATGACCGCGCAATTGTCATTCAAAGTGTGATAGCGCTGAAAGCTGAAAATTGGCCTGGACAGGAAGGGGGTGAAAGTGTCCGGACTGGAAGTGGTTAATCGGCCATATAACAGGACATGTAAAGTTCGAGCTGCACACCTCAGCCATCTTTTCCTCTCACAATATGCTTTACCAGCAGGCAAGGAAATGAAAGAACAAGCGTAGTCATTCAAACATCTTTCATTGTCTGATGTGACACTACCAGCTGACGCGTTTCGTCCAGACAGGTGAAGGATGTATCTAAATGACCCTTGCTTGCTTTTTTTTTTTCAAGATTAAAAAAAAAAAACAGCAGTTTGCATCTTGAACATCACATGACTTGAGGGGAGGAGACAGATCACAGAAAGTAGAGCACCCGAGGCCAGTGGCTGCATGGAGTCCGCCTGGAGCGGTGTCATTAGTGAATATTTGTAGCCATATAAAAGGAATTTGTACCATTTGCAGTCCAGCTCTCCGTTTGTTGCTCTGCTTGTTCATGTGTTGGGATTGTTCTGTTCGCAGGAGGCAGCGGCATTAAACTAATTATGGAGTATCTGCCATCGGGGAGTCTCAAGGAATATTTACCGAGGAATGTGAACAAGATCAATCTCAAGCAGCAGTTGCAGTACGCCATTCAGATTGCACAGGTACATTCACCTACTTCACAGTAGTTTGCTCTTTATTTCATTGTTTTATGGCCAGCGGAATGTGATGATTCGCATGCTCCTGTATTGGCTACAGAGGCTCATATACCAAACCCAAGGCAGGCCATAGATTATACGGTTTTCTTTCCTGCATCTGCAGGTAAGAAAATCGCTCAATTCCCCTATCAACAGTGTTGATGGGGGAATCCCTTCTGTGGAGCCATTGTGGTTTCCCGGTAGGGGGTTGTGTAGTGCCATCCCTGTCAAAAGAACACAATGATTGTTCTTAGCTTCATCCATCCATCCATCAATGGATCAGCTTTGGTACAATCATCCTGCCCATACATGGATCGAATTTTGACCAGTCCCTGCCAGGGGCGGACTGACAACTCATGGGGCCCCCGGACAATAGGGGATCATGGGGCCCCTGTGTCCTCGCCCACACGCAAACCACACCCAAAAAAGCCTATGAAAGGTACCAGGGACATCTCATGGGGCCCCCTACTGACTCCGGGTCCTTGGGCAGTGCCTGAGTTCCCCAATGGTCAGTCCGTCCCGGTCCCTGCTGAACTGACTGAGATTCGATCCATCTATAGCTGGCTTGAAAAGCTTGGACTCTCTTGTGCTATAGTTACAGATTTCTGATCATAATGGGCTTTGAAAGACTTGTGGGGCAAAGAAACAGGTTGCAAAGCTTTCCCCTCAAAACATTGGAGGACATTCACTTGCAGCTCTGCTCACTCCGCAGTAAACACATTACATTAGTATTGCAAAATACAGGCAGTCCCGGGGATACAAACAACATGGCTTCTGTAGGTTTGTTCTCAGTGTTACTAAACCCACAGCAGTAACATCAGTCTGTATATGCAGGAAAGCATGCTGGTTATACTCACTGTGGGACCTAAGGGGTTAATCCTCTGCATTGTGTGAAAAGGCTATTTGATCCTGACTTCTATGATCCTCCCCTTTTTCCAGTTCCTCTTATCTCCTGATAGGACATATCGAGTGGAGACACTCTGCACTTGCTCATTTTGGTGTGTATTGCTAGAGGTTTTTTTTTTTTTCTTCTGAGCCAATCAGCACTGTTCAGACAGAGATCAGGGGTTCTGCATCCTCCTAAAGCAGAAAGAAAACCCCTCCTACAAGCTTTAACCAGTGCGCTGCAAAACACTGTATCCGGTCTCCCTGGACCCTGCATTCACTATATCCGGTCTCCCCGGACCCTGCATTCACTATATCCGGTCTCCCTGGACCCTGCATTCACTATATCCGCTCTCCCCGGACCCTGCATTCACTATATCCGGTCTCCCCGGACCCTGCATTCACTATATCCGGTCTCCCTGGACCCTGCATTCACTATATCCGCTCTCCCCGGACCCTGCATTCACTATATCCGCTCTCCCCGGACCCTGCATTCACTATATCCGCTCTCCCCGGACCCTGCATTCACTATATCCGGTCTCCCCGGACCCTGCATTCACTATAGCCGCTCTCCCCGGACCCTGCATTCACTATATCCGCTCTCCCCGGACCCTGCATTCACTATATCCGCTCTCCCCGGACCCTGCATTCACTATATCCGCTCTCCCCGGACCCTGCATTCACTATATCTGGTCTCCCACAGTACACACAACATGGAAATGCAATCATTTTAGTAAATATAAACTGATAAATACCTTTTCTCATCAGCAGTATATAGCAGTCTTGTGATTTCTATCAGTGTCCAGCTGAGCACAGGTTAAAGCTTGTAGGAGGAGTTTTCAGTCTCCCTTGTTTGTCCAATGAGGCTGCAGGACCCCTGACTCTCTGGCTGGACAGCGCTGATTGGCCCTGTGCTGATCACATGCAAAAATCTTTAGCAATACACACCAAACTGAGCATCTGCAGCTTGCCCCCAAGGCTCTGTTCTATCAGTAGATGGATTGGGCATAGCATAAGAAGGGGAGGATCAGGGAAGACAGAATCAAACTGCTTTTTAACACAAATGCCCCCTTCAGCACCTGAAAGCAGGTATTTTCTTCACTCCTGACACCTACACAAAGTGGTGGCAAAGCAAAAAGAAGGTATATGCTGCTGATGGAATCACCAACGCATTGCTCTACCTTCCATGGACACGGGTTCACTAAGATCTATCTCGCTGAGATACAGGTCTGATACTACAGAACTTGTCAGCACTATTAAACTATTGTAAAGTTTTGTTGAAAGCAATCACAAATAAGTGCGACTAGTGAGGGCTCTCAGAGGGGAGCACAGAAGAGCCTTTTCTGGATAGCAAAGAACCTTAAAGCGGAGCTCCACCCAAAAGGGGAAGTTCGCTTTAAGTGTTTGTCCCCCGCACCCTGTTAAGGATTGGCACCTTTAGGGAGCAGGGAGGGAGGGAGCCGAATTTGACAGGTACCTGCTCCCACTTCCGCTAGGATCACCTAGGCGATCAGAAGTAGAAGTTGTCCTCCCCGTAGTCTTCTGGAACACGTGACAGGTCCCAGAAGACTACGGGGCCATTCACAAAACGCAGCCACAAGCTGTCACAGCCGGGTGCCCATACTGAAGATGCCGGCACCAGGAAGAGAAGACGTCTGGTGAAACCAGCCGTGGTGAGGACACCGCTGGACCGAGGGACAGGTAAGTGTCTGTATTTTAAGATTCAGCAGCTACAGTTTTTGTAGCTGCTTTTTTTTTATTTCAGGTGGAACTCCGCTATAATGGGTGGCATAGTGTCTTAGTAGTTGGTACTTCTGCTTTGCAGTCCTGGGGTCATAGGTTCAAATCCTGACCAGGACACTGATTTGCAAGTTCTCCTTGTGCATGCATGGGGTTTTTAAGTAATCTGCCGACAGGATACAATGATTGCTGCTGGTGACCAGATAAGACTCCCCACCAACAAAACACAATAGCGCTGTGGGAGGGATTCCCCCAATGCTGACTGTGCTTTGGGGGGAATCGAGCAGTTTTGAAAGTTTGAATAATGTGTATGACATGCCAGAGACTTGCTGATAGGATATTTAGCTTCTGTCTAAATTGGCCCTTGTATGTATGTGAGGTAGGGACCTTCGCTTGTAAGCTCCTTGAGGGCAGGGACTGATTATTATTATACAGGATTTATGTAGCGCCAACAGTTTGCTCAGCGCTTTACAATATAATGGGAGACAATACAGCAACAATACAGTTCAATACAAGAGGGATAGGAGGGCCCTGATCCTGGGAGCTTACAATCTAAGGGGGAGGGGCTAGTGGTACAAAAGGTAATAACTGTGGGGGATGGACTGGTAGGAGGAATTATTATTATTATTATACAGGATTTATAGCGCCCACAGTCTGCTCAGCAACAATACAGTTCAATACAAGAGGGACAGGAGGGCCCTGATCCTGGGAGCTTACAATCTGATGTAAATGTCCAATATGTTAAGCACTGTCTGCGCCATATAAATAGCTGCAAAAAATAAAAATGCACTTAAGCTTCTGGCATTTTAGAATGTAGTCATTGGGCACCAGAGGAAGGGATTTACTAAAACTGGAGCACTCAGAATCTGGTGCAGCTGTGCACGGCGGCCAATCAGCTTCTAACTTCAACTTGCTCAATGACCCCCGGTTCACATCTGTGCGGGTGGTGCCACTGCGGATCGGCATGAAAATCCGTGCAGCCGCACCGCCCGCACAGAGAAATGCGGACCCGCGGGTGGGGGCCATTAGTTCTAATGGCACACCGCCTGCAGTGGAAAACGCAACTGTACTGGGAACCTCGGCTGCGTTTTCCAAAGTAGTGCAGGGACTTCTTCCCCGTGTGTCACGGGCACAAGAGTCTATTCAAATTAATGGGCTCTCGTGCCCGTGCAAAACGTGGCCCGCATAGATGTGAACCGGGGGTTAAGCTTTGACAATAAAACCTGGAAGCCGATTGGTTTCTTAGCAGAGCTACGCCAATTTCTGCACTCTCCAGTTTTAGTAAATAACCCCCAGACGGTCTTTCAGATGTGGTCACCCGTATGTCAGATGTGGTCACCCGTATGCCTGTTGTGGCGTTTTGCCACGTGTTGGATAATTGAATTGGTTCCAAATAGACAGGAATGGCTGCAGGTGTGATTAGTGACGCCTTGTTATGATGAATCAGGTGGGACCATAAATGATGCAGGTGATCCACCGCTAGAAATGATCGCTTCCTATGACATTCTCCCAGTGAAGCTGGACCATGTGCAATGTCTCATTGTGTGTCTTCCCAAATCTTTACACCTCACCCCTTCCTTCTGTCGCTCAGGGGATGGATTACCTGGGATCACGTCAGTACGTCCATCGGGATCTCGCTGCCAGAAATGTTCTAGTAGAAAATGAGCATCGGGTGAAAATAGGCGACTTTGGTTTAACCAAAGCCATTGAGACGGACAAGGAGTATTACACGGTGAAAGACGACCTGGACAGTCCCGTGTTCTGGTAAGAGTCCCTTGGCATCCCTCTTATGTTCAAAGTAGAAGTATGACCTCCCATTAAACGTATGTGCTGCAGCAAGGAACTAGTTACTCCTCTGATTTTTAAATTTTTTTTTTCCTTAGCCCCCAATTACCTGTTATGCAGTGCTGTGGACTCCAGATACTCACCTGCGCAGTGGATCCGGCATTGTCCTGCTGCAATCTGCCTATGTGCAGCAGCCTGTGTCCCGCACCCCCATCCTGGGCCAGCTGCCTCTTCCGGGTTCATGCAGCTGGCCCCTGATGATGTCCACCAAATGCTGTGAGTCTCTACTTCTTCAGGTTCCTGGGATATGTGACATGTATTCCCAGAAGGCTGAAACAGCAGGGACAAATGGCAGTGGGTGGGGCTAGGACTAAAGTTAACCCCTTCACGCCTAATGGTAAAACGAATCTAAATGCCTAAGCAGAATTTTGCAACGTTGACATGTGTTAGTAAAACTGTACATATCATCACAACTACTTGTACATCCAGGTGAATTATACCGCATTTGTTTTTTTTCAGGACAAATTGGGCTTTCATTTGGTGGTAAATAGTAATGGATATCTCCTGATTTTTTTTTTTTTTATTATTCTTATTATCAAAGGAAAACTGGCCCAAAATAGTAAAAAAAAAAAAAATTTTTTTTTAAATTTAGCCTTGTGTTTGTTACTACCATAACCTACCACCAAAGAACAACCCAAAATAAATTTTCCAGCTCTTGACGATCGCAGAGATACTATATATGTATGTTATTTGTTGTTTGGACCCGAAGTACTGCCCAGAAACAATAAATCGAAGTTTTGTTTTTTTACCTAAAACACACCATTTTTTTTTTTTAAATCCCGACCTTTGACCTTGACCCTGACCCAAACACTTACCCTGGCACTGAACTAGATCAAACCTTGGTCTTGGCATTTTTTCTTTTATTTTTTTAATATTTTTTTTATTTTTGGGGGTTTTTTTTACAAACATTTTTTCCCCTCTATGCCGGGAGTTCAAGAGATACAATGTATCTCTCTCCTCCATTCTTAGAGAGAGAAAAAAAACAAGGGGGCGGGGCTGTACAGTGACTAATCACTGTTAGGCAATCAGAGGCCATCACAGCGATCATGTGACCCGGAATCGGGGGTCCCGCTCGTTAGAACGGGAACTGGTGCTCCCAGTGACACCTCGGTCTGTGCTGGGAGAGCGCCAGCACAAAGACAGGTACGCAAATATACGGCCCCACGTAAAAAAGCCCAATTCTGTGAGGCCGCATATTTGCGTTACATCGGCATCAAGGAGTTAAAAAAAAAACAAAACAAAAACTAAAAGAACCAAAAAAAGTGCGGACTGAAATTGTGAAGGGTAGCAGCTGTGCACAGAGCCTTAGTTTCTCTGAGAGGTGAAGGTCGGCTTGGTTGTAAACTCTTACCTATACCAGTGAAGTGACTGGCCTCATGTAGGAGGATTTGTATCATCTCTAGATCACCTAAGTTGTACTTGTTTATCTGTTGCCTTCTCCTTGCTACATCCATTCAAAGTGCATAATTTATACAGCGTTTCTGAGCTTTCAAAAAGCAGAAGGCAGGGAGCTGAAGTTACATTCTATAGAGCTCAGTGAGCGCTGATTGGAGGGAAGGGACACACACCCCTCCTTCACCCAAGAACAGAGCTGAGGCTGTCAATCACAGGCTGTGCTCTCCCTTCATACTTTTTCTCTTGGTGTCATGAAAACTGTTCAGAAGGGATTTGTGCTTATAGCAGAGGAACCAGGCAGCAGACAGAAATGACACTTATGGGGAGATTTACTAAAACTGGGGCACTCAGAAGCTGAATGGCTACCATGCACAGCTGCACCAGATTCTATCTCCAGCTCGTTCAATTAGTTTGGAGGGATATTTTCCCCCCAAAATTATAACCTAGGTGGCTACTGCATATGTCCTCTGCTGGCTCAGAGTGCGAGCTTAGCGATCACATGACTGCTGAGTTCGCACCACCACTGTGAGCAGAGAGCAGTGACTGTCAGTCACTGCTGTCTGATCTGCCCCCCGAACACACAACACCCACCCCCCTGCACTCACTGGAGCACTGGGCTGTTGAGGAGCAGGCTCTCAGCAGATCGCTGATTCACAAGCCTGTAGCATGTCCATCAGCACATGGGCATGCCTAGTCCTGACTGCTGCAGGTAGCACTCTGAAACCCTTCCAATGTGAGGTGCAGTGCCTTGGAGGTGGCGCGCGTGAGACACAATGAATATTTGACTCAGTCAGGAAAAATAAAGGGAGTTTTTTTGTTTTACTTTATAAAGCTTATGCATCACATGGTAACTGGATTGGGTACTGGTATAGACTGTCATGCAGCAGCCTTTGTTGTACTTTAAAAAGATAATTTGTCAACTGCTCTGCTGTAGCTGTGTTCAGACAGAGCGTGTTCAGTGTTTGATTTTACATATGATGGAGTGCAGGCAGCCAGTAAAGTACATCTTCCCCAGAGACATCGCAAACTTGGTCAGATAGTCTATTTCAGTGGAGAAAATTATACTGGGAGAAACGCGTAGACTGCCATTGCTGACCTGAAAATACTACCTGGCACTGACCTGTAAGAAGTGACTGTCCAGTAAGTCTCATTGCTGTCAGGGCATGCTGAGGCTTGTAGTTCCTTGTTGAGACAGCATTTGATTGCCTTTTTTTTTTGATCTGGAGTGCCTAGTACTTATTATTATTATATAGGATTTATATCGCGCCAACAGTTTGCTCAGCGCTTTACAATATAACAGGAGACAATACAGCAACAATACAGTTCAATACAAGAGGGATAGGAGGGCCCTGATCCTGGGAGCTTTCAATCGAAGAGGGAGGGGCTAGTGGTACAAAAGGTAGTAACTGTGGGGGATGGACTGGTAGGAGGAGTAGAAGATTCCGTTATTAGATGAAGGCAGGATAGGCTTCCCTGAAGAGAGAGGATTTCAGAGATCGCCTAAAAGTGAGCAGAGTAGGCGATAGTCTGATAGATTGGGGTAGAGAGTTCCAGAGGATGGTAGAGGCTCTGGAGACGAGTATGGGAGGAGGAGACAAGGGAGCAAGAGAGCAGGAGGTGATGGGAGAAGCAGAGAGGACGGTTTGGGTGATATTTGGAGACAAGATTGGTGATGTAATTGGGGGTGGAGTTATAAATGGTTTTATATGCTATTAATGTTTTGAATTTTATCTGTTGGGCAATGGGAAGCCAGTGGAGGGATTGGCAGAGAGGGGTGGAGGACACTGAGCGGAGGCCAGTGGAGGGATTGGCAGAGAGGGGTGGAGGACACTGAGCGGAGGCCAGTGGAGGGATTGGCAGAGAGGGGTGGAGGACACTGAGCGGAGGCCAGTGGAGGGATTGGCAGAGAGGGGTGGAGGACACTGAGTGGAAGCCAGTGGAGGGATTGACAGAGAGGGGTGGAGGACACTGAATGCAGGCCAGTAGAGGGATTGGCAGAGAGGGGTGGAGGCCAGTGGAGGGATTGGCAGAGAGGGGTGGAGGACACTGAATGGAGACCAGTGGAGGGATTGGCAGAGAGGGGTGGAGGACACTGAATGGAGGCCATTGGAGGGATTGGCAGAGAGGGGTGGAGGACACTGAATGGAGGCCAGTGGAGGGATTGGCAGAGAGGGGTGTAGGACACTGAATGGAGGCCAGTGGAGGGATTGGCAGAGAGGGGTGGAGGACACTGAATGGAGACCAGTGGAGGGATTGGCAGAGAGGGGTGGAGGACACTGAATGGAGGCCATTGGAGGGATTGGCAGAGAGGGGTGGAGGACACTGAATGGAGGCCAGTGGAGGGATTGGCAGAGAGGGGTGTAGGACACTGAATGGAGGCCAGTGGAGGGATTGGCAGAGAGGGGTGGCAGATACGGAGCTTATTATGCAGACACGTCATTGAGATATTATTTAACGATCACACCTCTGAGGACCCCAAAAACTGATTTTTGGAGGTTTTGGTTCACATCCTGCACACCTCTGCTCTGATGTACTTCATAGACCAATGTGTAGGAATCTTACAGATTTGGGGTGTTGGTGTGGCCCCAGTATATATTGGGCATCCGGTACAATTATTGTGTCTTGTGTTCCAGGTACGCTCCAGAGTGTTTGCTGCACTGTAAGTTCTACATCGCCTCAGACGTCTGGTCGTTTGGAGTGACGTTATACGAAGTCCTGACCTACTGCAATTCTGAGCACAGCCCAATGACGGTAACGTCAATCTATACTCTTCATGGTTTAACCATCTGACTAAACGAAGGCTAAAGTCATTACAAACGTTTGTAAATTGAGACTTGGGGGGTCTATGTATAAAATAGTCACTGTGCGAATGTCTTGAGCATTCACCCGGGAACCACAAACGTTGCTGAATTGGTTGTAATCTGATCATCTACTATGATTGTCAGCTCCATCTATGGGCCATAGTGTGCAGCATTTTCCTGGAAAAAAACAAAAACCTACATTATGGTCACTAAATGAAGCTGATCTTAAAAGCTAAAATATTTGTGGTGACTGTGAGAATGCTGAAGACATCTGGACAGTAAATGTTACAGTGCCCCTATGAGTTGGGAAAGTCTTGAGTGTTGCACAGAGCAGCCCCCGATCTTCCTCTTTTGGGGTCCCCCACCAGCACACCTGGCTCCTCCTCTCCGCTGAGTGCCCACCATAGGAAGCTCCTTCCTATGGTGGACACTTGTGCAGGCTCACCACCGAGCTGGGCAGTTTGGGTCTATTCAAAAACACAGCCAAGATCAGCCCCTCCCTCTGCTGACAGATTTTGCCTGACAGCAGCAGGAGCCAATGGCTTCCATTGCTGCCAGCCAAGCCTGTGAGAACCAGGAGAGGGGGGATGAGCTGCTGCAGATGGGCACAGTGCTGAGTATTTAGGGGGCTGCAGGTTAAAGTTTTTTGTTTTTTTAAAACCTTTAGCCTGGGTTCACACTTGTGCAGTATATCACATGTGATTCGCACAGGAACCACACCGCATTCCTCTGCAAATCACATGCGAATTGTGTGCGCGATTGGATCCATACATTTCATATGGCTTAGATCGCTCCGCACCAAAAAGGTGCAGGACCCTTTTTTTGGTCCGCATTAGAATTGGATCGCATGGGTATTCACACCTACGCGTTCCAATTCTGCACATCGCAGTGTGTTTTGCAGAGTTTGGGGGGGTGTTCACATACACACCCGCAGCGGTTTGATTGAACGTGGTGCGGAATTTGCACAGAAAACACTGCGAATTCCGCATCAGCGTGAACCCAAGCTGAATGCAGAGAAAAAAATAGTTTCACCAATTGAAAAGTGCTTCTATAACTTGCAGGAGCTGTTTAAAGCCTGATGGCACCTTGATGTCACCTTCCCAGGTGACTCTTAATACATTTTACCAAAGTAGCGAGCTTGTCCAAGATGCCCTGAAGTTTTAGTGAAGCAAAAAAATGGGATCTTTGTACTCATTTGTAAAATCCTATTCTCTGAGTTCATTGAAGAACACAGCCCGATCTTCATGATGGATGGGTTTGATGGCACCACCTGCAGGAGGATGCTAGTAGGTGCAGCCCAAGATATAAAGCCACACCCTAGGGAGAGGGGGCGCGCCAAGCTGGTGGCCAGGTCTGTGTTCTCTCAAATCACAAGTTTTTGTAACTATATTTCCGTTTCCCCCGTGTTAGATGTTCCTCAAAATGATCGGACCCACCCAAGGGCAGATGACTGTGACCCGACTTGTGCGTGTGTTGGAAGAAGGAAAGCGTCTGCCTAACCCTGCCAATTGCCCCAATGAGGTACAAAGCTCGGCTACACTTCTTGCTTTAAAATGTTTTTAAGTGAAATCCTTATTAAAAATTTTTATTGGGGGTGGCGGGGTTGTGTGGAGTTTTTTTTAATTTTTATTGGGGTATTCATGTTATGAAGAGTCAGAAAATTCAGCATTTTATGGTCACCAAAACATCTTACAATTGCGACACCTGTTGTGAAGTGGGTGGAATTTTCCCTTCCTAAGATGTCCCAGAGGCAGCATATGAGGGTAAATCTCTCGGCAGGACACAGACCACAAATTCTACTCCTTTCTATACAGTTTCTTGCTGCTGCTAGGTATAGAAGGGAAAGAAGTTATGTCCTGCTTCATAGCTATATGAGAGAAATGGGTAGTACTCCTGTTCAGTCATTCACAGGACGCTTTGAATTTTTATGAATTGAATACATGGCTTCCTTGGACTGGTTTAGGTGGAGAGGCAGGATGACATCACAATCTCCATCTCAGCCAATCCAAGAAAAGCCGTACATTCATTCATAAAAATACAAAGCCTCCTGTGAATGGCTGAACAGTGCTCAGCCTGACTCGACTTTGTTGCAGGGATGGGGATAGAAGTCCCCTGAACACAGCTCTTTATACTTTGTAGTAGATGCTACATATAGTTACGGTTCTAACAGTGGTCATACTTCTTAGTAATGGATAGTTAGTTTGAGTCCGCTTGACCCAAACAAACTGTTTAAGGTGAAATGAAACCCAGAGTTTGGCTTTAAAGCTGATGTTTAGTGCCCCTCCCCCCCCCCCCAAAAAAAAAAAAAAAAAAAAAAACCTCTTTAGTGACCGAACTTACCAGTAGGGATGCACTGAAATTTTGGCCACCAACCCATATCTGCAAAATGCCGATAGAGCTATTTGCGGCCGATAGGAAAAATGCAGCCGATACAGGGGACTGTGCGTACTGCAGCCGATACAGGGGACTGTGCGTACTGCAGCCGATACAGGGGACTGTGCGTACTGCAGATGTGAGGGGGGAGGAGAAAGGCAGGAGAGGAGCAGTGTATACAGTGACTGGCTGTCACTATATGTCAGTACCGGTTTTTAAATGCAATTACTTTTTTTTTTTATTTTATTTTTTTCCTTCACTATAGCTCAGAGAATCAGCTGCCACTTCCCCCCCAGCTAAAAGAACTAAAGTTTATTTTTAGTTTCTTTCCCAAGCTAAAATGGTGAAGAAAAACAAAAAACCTGCATTTAAAAACTGGCACTGACATATAGTGACAGCCAGTGAGGGAGGCAGGGAGCCTCTCTGTATACACTGCTCCTCTCCTGCCCCCTCCTTGCACACCCTGCTCCCCCTATAAAGATGGCCTGTCACTCCTATGCTATCACAGGGGGTGGGCAAACTGTGGCCCTCCAGCTGTTGTGGAACTAAAAGTCCCATCATGCCTGAGTCATGATGCAACTGTCAGCCTTTTAATGCCTCATGGGACATGTAGTTCCTTGACAGCTGGAGGGCTGCAGTTGCCCACCACTGTGCTGTCACATAGGGGACATTTGATCCCCTATGTGATTGCAATAAAATCATAAGTTAAAAAAAAAAAAAAATACATGAAAGAAAGAAAAAAAAAAAAGAGCCTCCCTACCCCCACACATGCAGACGTTTTGGTTTGGTTTTCAGCCCCATGCATTCTGAATTTTCGGTACCAGAATTTTCATTTTGGTGCGCCACTACCAGTAATGAAGCACTCCTCCTCCTAAGTAGAGTGGTGCCTCCCCTAACCATGGGTATGGGGCTGACCTGTCACTTTGTGTCTCACTTGCAGGTCTATCAGCTGTTGCTAAGGTGTTGGGACCAGAATCCTTCAAGCAGAGCAACCTTCCAGGACCTGATCCGTGGCTTTACAGATCTCGTCGGTAAAATATAACCACACATTGGAGAGAGTCTCCAAAGGACAGAACTCTCAGCTGCTTCCACAGAGACATAGAAGATGTTCCACTTCTAGCCAGGGCACCGATCTTCCTCTCTGCAACTGTGGACCACACTGCAAACCTGGGGAGGATCTTGTGTGACCACCCCGCAGGACAGAGGGGGGGAAAGACTAAACACTGTTCTTCCTTGCTCTAATAAAATGACTAAAGGAAAGGGGGGAACAAGAGGACATTAACACCATCTCCCCCCCCCCCCCCACCCAGTCTGGTCCTGAGCCTAAAAGCATTTTGTGAAGACTTGTATCTCAATGTGGATTTCTTATAACAGACTTTAAAAAAAAAAAAAAAAAAAAGTAATGCAGTTTACAGTAAGTAATTATGCATAATTGATTATCGGACACATTTAGAAGGGAACTTTGAAAGTTTTAAGGGTCAAGTCCAATGCCATCAGATGTATACATGTACAGACAGATGTTTTTACTTTCCCGGTTTTCCCTCGGAATCTCTGTAAAATCCATCTAAGTGTTACGTTTTTGTCTTTGTAGCTTATCGCCCCTCCTTTTTTTTTTTTTTTTTTTTTTTTTTTATAAACCTGCTTTTTACCGATTTTCAATTGTACATAAAAACACACGGTTAAGGTGTTAAACCAGATGCAGCTTTCTTTGGCTTTCAATTAAGTTTCCTGAAGCAGGTTAAGATTGACAACCCAGTTATTTTGGGTTTGGCTGCAATGGCAGAGGGGCTAACCAATTTAATAAGGTGTACCCAGCCTGTTATAGTCTGTAGACGTTTGTAAAGGGTGACACAAAGCCTGCTAGCTAAAGTATAAGCCAACCTAACAATTTATTTGAAGTTGGGGGAAAAAAAAAAAAAAAAAAACCTGGCTTGTAACATTTGAAGAAAAATTGTTATTTTCTGTGGCAACCAGATTACGCACTTTGCTTACACTGGGCTGTGAATACACCTTCTACAAATGGTCATATTCTTTACTCCAAATAAAGATCAGACCCAGTAAAATCCCTTCCACCATAGATATGGATATTGTATAATTGGTAATATTTTGCTGCTGTATCGTGAAATCCTACCCCCTTTTTTCATAGCCCTGCAGCAGGTGAGGGGCTTTGCAGAAGTCCCACCCCCTTTTATCTTAGCCCTGCAGCAGGTGAGGGGCTTTGCAGAAGTCCCACCCCCTTTTATCTTAGCACTGCAGCAGGTGAGGGGCTTTGCAGAAGTCCCACCCCCTTTTATCGTAGCCCTGCAGCAGGTGAGGCTTTGCAGAAGTCCCACCCCCTTTTATCGTAGCCCTGCAGCAGCTGATGGGCTTTGCAGAAGTCCCACCCCCTTTTATCGTAGGCCTGCAGCAGCTGATGGGCTTTGCAGAAGTCCCACCCCCTTTTATCGTAGGCCTGCAGCAGCTGATGGGCTTTGCAGAAGTCCCACCCCCTTTTATCGTAGGCCTGCAGCAGCTGATGGGCTTTGCAGAAGTCCCACCCCCTTTTATCCTAGCCCTGCAGCAGCTGATGGGTTTTGCAGAAGTCCCACCCCCTTTTATTCTAGCCCTGCAGCAGCTGATGGGTTTTGCAGAAGTCCCACCCCCTTTTATCCTAGCCCTGCAGCAGCTGAAGGGCTTTGCAGAAGTCCCACCTCCTTTTATCCTAGCCCTGCAGCAGCTGATGGGCTTTGCAGAAGTCCCACCCCCTTTTATCCTAGCCCTGCAGCAGGTGAAAGGCTTCTCAGCTAAACTATACAGGTGGGGCGGCTATAACTACTTACCCATAAGGGCTATACCAGTATAGGCCCCAGGATGTCTGTCCTCATATAGATTGGTTCTAGCTGCATCCATGTTATTCTAACCTGTCCCACATTCACAGCACATGAAGGTGGCTAAAATCATGCAAGATCCAGACTTGTGCTGCTGCATAGGTTTGGCAGATGCTTGGGGTGTGTATGGGTATTTGTCTTTTAATCAATGAACTCCATGGAGTCTGGTTTCCAACAAATACTCTGTTCACTTTGCAAGTGCAGCTGCATGATGCAGTTTTGATTTCTCCTCCCTTTCCAACATCAGGCTTTATCACATTCACTATTTTTGCTTGCACGTGATTACATAATGGAAGGCAGTAAAGCCTCCGCTCATTCACTGGGCTCCTGAAGACATTTCCTTTACAAAGGGAACAGTCTGTCTGCCTTTACTAAATAAACTCCTGTGTCTTTCAAACTAAGATTTTACTAGCAAGTAGGATTCTTTTCCAGGCAGTTGTGTTGGGCTGACTCCTATGGCCTTAGCAGTTATATTGCTGCTTAAAGTGGAACTCCACCCAAAAGGGGCAGTTCCGCTTTAAAGACTGCACCCCCGTTCCCCATTAAGGACTGGCTTTGGGGAGCAGGTACCCAGATCACAAGCAGAAGCTGTCCTCCTACCTTCCCTCCCCGTAGTCTTCTGATATATGTCCCAGAGGGCTACAGGGCCATTCAGAAAGTGCAACACTACTTGCACATTCGCAGTGGCCACCCGGCTGTGAAGCCGCATGCTGTCTCAGCCAGGTTGCCACACTAAAGCTGCTGACGCCTGGAACACCAGATGGCTGGTGAAACGGGCTGCGGGGAGGACACTGCAGGACCCTGGGATAGATGAACGGCTGTTTGAAAAGAAAAAAAAAAAGTCAGCAGCTACAGTTTTTGTAGCTGCTGACTTTTATTTTTTTTTATATTGTGAGTAGAACTCTGCTTTAAAGTGATATTTAAAAAAAAAAACCCTACCTACTCTGTGTAATCATTTTACACAGAGCAGCATGATCCTCTTCTCATGGCCCCTGCCTTCTAAGTGCCCTCATAGCAAGCTGCTTGCTTTGGGGGCACTCTTCTGTTCTTCTTTCCCAGTTGTATGTCCATGAGACACACTGCGCAAGGCTCAGCCTCCCCCCCCCACTGTCTGTGATTGACAGCAGTGGGAGGCTCGGCCTCCCCCCCCATCCGTGATTGACGGGGGGGCGGGGGAGGCTCGGCCCCCCACTGTCTGTGATTGACAACAGTGGGACCCAATGGCTCCTGCTGCTGTATTTCAGCAAATGAGGAGAAAGACCCAGGAGTGGCTGCTGCCATCCACAGTGCTAGATCAAAATGGGGGTCAGGTAAGTATTAGGGGGAGTAACACACCGAAGGTTTTTTTTTTTTACCTTCATACATAGAATACACAAAAGTAAAAACAAACTTTAGCCTTCATAAAAGGTGCAGTATGTACAGCTGGTGTGGTGCACTAATGACTGAATGGGGGTGATTGCTGTCAGCCATGTGACTGTATTCTCTCCTGCAGTAAGCAAGGAACTCTGGAGCACCCCAGGCTGTATAGTATAGACTGCATTTCATGAATGAGCTGCGTAATGGGGGCCAAAGGAGTAATACTATGAGAATGTTGTGTTCTCTCCTTTTTAAATGACTCCCTTTTTATAATTAAAAAGAAAAGCAAGAGGCAGGTCACTTACAAGCTGTTAGGGTAGTTGTCATTCAGCAGCACTCTGAGCCATAGAGTTACCAAAGATTCTTGTTCCTTCTGATTTTGTATGTCTGTGGTAGCTGTTAATTAACCCACCACTCGTCTCTGTACATATTAACATGAGGGATGTTGAAGAAAAAGGAAAACTGGGGGTGTACCAATAAAGATTAATCAGATTTTTCTGCTGCTCTAAAAATATGCTGGCTGCCATTGAATGAGTTATGGATAATCGCCTCCACTTTTTCTCAGGATACAGCTGCCAGTTATGTATACATGTTATGGTGGGAGGTGTTGCATGACAGGATAAAATAGTTTCCTTTTTCTCGCATTTACATTTTTTTTGACATTTTAATGTGAACATAAGCACTTTGTTACTATTTCTATAAATAAAATATAATTAACACCATACCTGTCTCATTCTTATATTCTAAGCTGAACCCGCAGGTAGAAATCTTACTTGTCCCTTTTTGTTTTCAGGGAAGCACATTTTAACCTTTGTGCTGGGGTTGGAGAGTACGGCCAATCATGCCGCAGTATAGCCGCTACGTTCAGGCCTCGTTCACACTATACATGCATGAAAACTGGGCAGATTTCACTTGTAGAGACATCCGGTTTCATGCATGTCAGTTATGGGCCATGTCGACAGCACAGCATTGATGTCATGTCAGTGTTTTTTTTCCTCCTACCCAAAAAACTGCATACACACAGAAAAAATCTGCACATAATACCACATGTTGTGGTTTGAAGAGAACACAGAGAAAAGATCCCCACTTGGTGTAAGTTTAGCACAGTGGCTAAATGGTTAGCACTTCCGCCTGCCAGTACTCCCGTCGTCTGTTTAAATCCCAACCACGGTACCACCTGCCTAGAGTTTGCATGTTCTCCCTGTGCCTGTGTAGGTTTCCTCCCACACTCCTATGCTGGTAGGTTAATTGGCTCCTGTCTAAATTGTCCCTAGTATGTGTATGTATGAATGTGAGTTAGGGACCTTAGATTGTACGCCCCTTGAGGGTTAGGGACTGATGTGATTGTACAATATATATGTAAAGCGCTGCGTAAATTGACAGTGCAATATAAGTACCTGAAATAAATAAATAATTGCTGCTTTGTAGGAGGGCAGCATTGCACATATACACTTAGCCAAAAACTTGTGGACATCTAACAAATCGCACATACACCAGGGGGTAAATTTACTTGTGTTATCTCGTGGTAACAGTTTGGGGAAGAAACCTGAATCTGGAGCTGGCTGTGTGCACAAAGAACTGGTTGGAGGAGTGTGGTGTGGACTTGTAATCTGCACAGGGCCCTGACCTCAACCTTATCTCTGAACTGGAACACTGAATAAGGGCTCATGTATACTGCAGCTGAAACTGACATTTAGGAGCTGTTCAGTGGGTTTTTTTTTTCCCCCCAGTAGCCCCTGAACTCTCCTTAGTTTTCCTGTGTGTCCATGTACACATCATTTACAGGCAGTTGTGTTTATAGGGTTTTTTTTTTTTTTTTAACACACCAAACTTGCATTCAGGAGTAGATTTTACTGGCGTTCCAAACGCTTGTAAACATGGTTAACTGCATTTATAAGCATTTGTGTTTAGCAGCGCTTTTTAACTGGTCCATATCCAGATGCTTTTTTTCATCAAATGTATGCAAAGCGTTTTCCATGTATTCAAATGGACCCGGTACACCAGCACAGCCAGTTCCAGGTTTCGCATAAAGGAAACAATGGTAGAACGCGCCGCATTATACTCATGATGGGATCCATAGTGAATACAACCAGAAAAGACAGGTCATCTCCACACATTCTGCTTCTGTTCTATTTCTATCAAAATGTCTGAAATAGTTATTTTTTACTATTTTTCAGTGCATTTGGGAAGGTCTCCTGAGGTTCTTTTAAAAATGCTTCTAAATATAAATGCAGTAGGCAAACGCTTACTGGCATTTTTTAACCTACATTTTCCAGCAGTCATTTTCCATCATTCAGAAGTTTTCTCCAAACGCCCCGTGTACATGAGCCCTTAGAGCCAGGTCCTATGCATCCAACATCAGTAAGTGACCTCACAAATGCTGTTTTTGGTAAATACACAAATGCCCTCGGATGCAATTGTGGAAAGCCTTCCTAGAAAAATGGAGGCTTCAATAGCTGTAATGACAGCAAACTCCGTATTAATGCTCATGGGATCCAAAAAGAATGGTGCAAAAGTGAAGTTAATTTAGTCAGAATGGATTGAACCTAGCACAACCCAAGACACATTAACTGTCAAAGTTTCACCTCTGCATTACAAATGTGTGATGTGAGCCCCGGTGGTGACACGACAGATGGTTATCGTTTTACCATTGTTGTCACTCACTATACGTTTTTATTTTTGCACGACAGCAATGGTAAACAGCCAACAAAAACAATTAATTAATGTTACTCCATCACCAGACCTAACACCCTGCAACTTCTTTCCTTGGGGGTAAACTAAGGTTTTGGTATATGTGCGCACCCCCCCCCCCATGCCACAGGACCTAAACAACCTGAGATGACATCACCGATTAGGTGGAATCAATATCCGAGGACACACTGGCACTAGTCTGGACAGAACTAGAGTACTATCTGACATCGGTCATATCACCAATGGGGCTCACGTTGAACATTTGTAGGGTAGAGGTAAAACTTGGACTGCTAAAGTGATATTAAAAAAAAAAAAAAATGTAAATATGTCTCACTACCTGCTGTGGGCAGTGGTTTTTGCACAGATCAGTTCTGGTTCTTCTCGGGCCCCCTGCCAGCACTCCTAGCTCCTCCTTCAGCAAGCTGCATGCTATGGGGGCACTGATGTATTCTCGCTCCCAAGCCCTGCTCTATAGGGCACATAAAGCTGCGGCTTGGCCCTGCCTCTGCTCTCTCATCGGCTGTGATTGAAAGCAGTGGGAGCCAATTGCTCCCAATGAGGAGAGAGAGAGACCCAGGACAGCCATGGCTCCCATGCACATTGCTGGATCGGAGAGGAGGCTCAGGTGAGTTGCTGGATCGGAGAGGGAGCACACAGAAGGTTTTTTTTTTTTTTTTTTTACCTTCAGGCACAGAGTGCATGAAAGTAAAAACAAACCTTCAGCCTTTACAACCAATTTAATGTCTTTTTATGGTAATACAGTTGTATGAAGTTCATTCCGTTAAAAATAAATCGGCTTTACTTTTCCTTATGTGTAGCTCACAGCCAGGGGCAGACTGACAACTCATG
This sequence comes from Staurois parvus, assembly GCF_062004578.1. Classification (NCBI taxonomy): domain Eukaryota; kingdom Metazoa; phylum Chordata; class Amphibia; order Anura; family Ranidae; genus Staurois; species Staurois parvus. The sequence continues at coordinate 1,979,268 of NW_028318237.1, forward strand.
GGGCCCCCGGGCAATAGGGGATCATGGGGCCCCTGTGTCCTTGCCCAAACTCCAAAAAGTCTATGAAAAAGGTACCAGGGGCATCTCATGGGGCCCCCTACTGACCCCGGGCCCTCGGGCAGTGCCCTAGTTTCCAAATGGTCAGTCTGCCCCTGCTCACAGCACACTTCTTTAATGTAGACATCTTTCATTCGTTCCCAAATCTGCACATTAACAGAGACCACCTGGACCAAATATAAAAGTAGACCTACTATTTTTTCTTTTTATTGCTTGATATTTACAAAAGAAACTGAAATGTGTGCAGGCCATAGCAAGAATATAACAATTGAAACCAAATAGTTATTCAACCAAGACACAGCTAAGGGTAGAAAATATCTAAAAATCTTCAGGAAGATTGTGAACGTTTCATATAACAATTCAGCCTGAGTGACCTTAGATTTTTTTTTTTTTTTTTAGGCAAATACAACTGACTCAGCGCCAGACTAGATGGCTTTCAGAGACACGAGAACCCAGGTTGCGCATCTTTGGGTGTGTGATGGTTTGGGACATACAAAGATAAAAAGATTAATAAACCTTTTTCCTCTTAACATAAGAGTCAGCGTAGCTGTCCCCAGATGTCGGAGTGTATTGCTGTGTGTATCCGATGCTGCCGACCTCTGGGCTGGAGAGAATGTATGGCCTTTTCTCAGTGCTTATCGTCTAGAACAAATGAAAACAAAATATGAAGATATTCATTCATGAAAGTGATATTTCACCACAATGAGTTCCAAGGGCCACCTGAAACTCATGGTGTGTTAAAGTGCATGTCTGGGAAAAACAATTCAGTAAACCTCCTGAATATTATATACACATTTCCCAATGTTTTGTCTCTTTAAAAAAAAAAAAAAAAAAAAAAGTATTGCTTCCTGTTGTGAGCTGACAACTCAGCCTCTGCAGCACTGAAATACCAAGCAATGAATACAGCCCTGCTGGAATACAGAAAACATCTTTTACCCGCACCCTCCCCCCCGTCACATCAAACATGACTTTGAAACCGCAACTTCACTGTAAATAGCACGATTTCAAAGTCGGGTGAGATGCCGATTTCAGGTGCAATTTGTAAGAAATCTGACACAGATATCTATGCAAATCACACCAAAAGCAGTGCATGTACTACTATAGAAATAAGGGGAGCTCTGACCAAGTCTGCTGTAATTGCAGACAATAGGGTGCGACTAGGCATGCGATTTGCAAACCGCATGCCAAGTCACACCCAGTGCTACCGGGGTTTTAATCACAATAATATAGGGGGGAGGTGTTCTGCAGTACAGCAGGGGAGAACTGAGAAGGCAGGTGTGGCAACCTTCAGAGCTCTGCAAGACTGCCTCCAGGAGTCAGTCCCATGATGGAATTTGTAGTTTCACCGCAGCTAGAGTGCCGTATGTTGCCTGCCCCTGGGGTATACAAGACTATGAACAGAATGGAGTGTAGGATGGTTCTTATTATGAATGTACAGCACGCTACAGTTTAGAGCACGTGGGATTTAGCCCAGTAAATATCGATGTGCGTTACATGCGTCACTCTGATGCACTCTACCCCTATAAATGCAGTCATTGCTGCGTACAAAGAATGAGAAATGACTGTGAAATGAATGGTCGGGTGGGGAAGAGTCTGTACATGAAACTTCATCAGTACAATGTGGATACAGAAGAGAGGACACAGATACAATGCAGGCAGAGGGGTAGAGGAAGCACATGGAACACTCTTAGGCTAGGCTCACAAAATTGTGGGTATCGCAGCTGTTCCCCCACCCACAGCCAAAATGCGCTGCTCTGTAGAGGCGCATTCATTCTTAATAGCAGCCTCAGAAATTTAAACTTGCAGCGTGTTTGCAGGAACCGCAGGGGAACTGCACGGTTTAAAAGCATTTTTCAAAATGGTGCAAGAATTTTTCTTTTTTTTTTGCGGGAAACAGGCCGAAACCTGCTACAGTGTGAACCTAGCCTCATGTTTGGGAAAATAGATTGTCCAGTTTGCCAATAAGAAAGATGCAGAGGAAGGTCACACATACAGAATCCACCCTAAAGGAACCCTATAAATAATTACCTAAAAATGTTACCTACAGTTCTCAGAGAACCAGTCCTAAACAGCAAATGACTAAAAAATTAAATTTAAATAAATAATAAGGAATACCTATCACACTTGACATCCAGGGCAGAGTTTGCTCTATACATCCAAATTTCTTCCAGTAAGGCCTCATATGCACGCAGGGCGTTTTTGCAGCCACTTTTAGAGGCATCAGGCATTTTTTTTTTTTACTGCTTCCAAATGGCCCTTTATGTTATCCTATGTGTCCTTGCACACAGACAATTAGAAGCTTTTAGTAGCAGTAGCATATACCAGCAGAAAAAAACCCCCCCAGGGCCAGTGTGTCCAGGAGCAGCAGCATTTGGCAGAAAAAAACCGCTTGACGCACTTAAACACTAGGCGCATTTAGCTTTTGAGCGTTAATTCATTGCAGAATAATTTTTTCTGGCCAATTAAATGAACGCACAAGCACTTTACAATTGTAAACATGCCTAATCGCTTGTCAAAGAGATACTTTTACAAGCGTCAAGCATTTTTTTTCAGCAAAAACGCTGCTGCCAGGACAGCAGCTTCTAGATTTTTTTTTTTATTTTTTTAACATCCTGTGTGCATGAGGCCTAATAATCTTGAAATGAAATAATTACAGAAAAAAAAAAAAAAGTAGATGCTAACAACTGTGCTGTTGCCTAACATTAGTGGTCATAGCAGAAGTGTTCCTTTGCTCTGGTGATCAGTGTAGGTGGGCTCTCAGTTTACCCAATGAACCCCCAGCAACTTTAGGAACCAGGGGCAGACTGACCATTCGAGCACTTGGGCACTGCCCGAGGGCCTGGGGTCAGTAGGGGGCCCCATGAGATGCCCCTGATACCTTTTTCATAGGCTTTTTTTTGAGTTTGGGCAAGGACACAGGGGCCCCATGATCCCCTATTGCCCGGGGGCCCCATAAGTTGTCAGTCCATCCCTTTTAGGAACCACCCTTGTTTCCACAGAAAGCTAGCTAGGAAACACTGTGCTAAACCCATGATGAATGACATTACATAAGAGATCCAGGCTCTCCAAAAAGAAAGGGAACTCTTGTTATATGATGCAGAAAGAAAGAGCCAGATAGAAAATTCTGACTTCCTGCATTTTTACTTTGTAACAACCGCCAGAATTCTCATGGGTTAGGACAGGACTACATGCACAATATACTGGCAAAATATGTAAAACTATACATTCTTTTCTAGTGAAAACTAATTAAATCTGAATTCCAAGCAAACATCTACATACAGAATTGAAAACACACATATAGGGGATCTGTACCATCTGCCAGAGGACTTGTATGTATGTATGTCTGTATGTATGTATGTCTGTATGTATGTATGTATGTATGTATGTCTGTCTCACCACAGAGTTGCTGTCTTGCTCTAGAGGAGGTACAAGTGAGCAGGAGCAACCACAGTAACAAGCAAGGGCAGCAAACATTCACCCTAGGTTCACATCTGTGCGGGTGGTGCCGCTGCGGATCCGCACAAAAATTTGTGCAGCCGCTCCACCCGCACAGAGAAATGCGGAGCCGCGGGAAGGTGCCATTACTTCTAATGGCACGCCACCCGCAATGGAAAACGCAACCGGACTGGGAACCGAGGTTCCCATGCGGGCTGCATTTTCAAAAAGTCCCTGCACGGGCGTCCATTCAAATGAATTGGCTCTCATGCCCGTGCAAAATGCGGCCCGCACGGCCGCATGGATGTGAACCGGGGGTCAACTCAGATGGTCAAACGCTTGCAGTAACTTTTCCTTACACAGGCCGTTGAAAGGTAAAGAAACGCTCCTTTTACAGGTAGCCATTTTGTAAAAGCGATCCTGAGGTGACAGGGTCACTGTAAGCCCGCATTTACACTGATGCGGTGCGGAATTCGCACTGGTTTCTACACTGCATCATGATCACACCCCATTCATGCAAACCGCTGTAGAGTGTTAAGTTGGCACCCCAAAATCTGTTCGCAAAACGCGGTGCGATGCGCAGAATCGGATCGCATGAGTGTGAATACCCACGATCTGATTCTGGTGCGGACTAAAAAAAAAAAAAAAAAAAAAAAAAAAAAAAAAAAAAAGGGTCCTGCACTATTTTGGCGTGGATTCGGTGTGTTCTGAGCCATACAAAATGTATGGCTCAAATCGCATGTGATTTGCACAGGAATGCAGTGTAGGTCGCACCGCATCAGTGTAAACCCAGACTGAGTGCCTATTCCAGAACACAGATAAGCAGGTCCACCTTTCCTGATATGCCTGGCCCCAGTACTTCGAATGAGACTCAGAACAAGCAGAGAGTTAGCATTACAGCCAGACACCTAGCATTTTTAGGAAGAAGAATGAATATATCTTCTTCTATGATATTTATGGGATGATGCCATTGGGAGTCGCATATTTGATATACATCCATATGCCACTCCTAACCTAAGGCGATTTCATTTTTGGAAATAATTTATTTTTACCACACAAGGGTATACTTTTTCCTGGAAACATAATCCTACCTTGTCTACAGACAGTGCAGATCCAACCTGGTACGAGCCTTGTGCATTTGTATAGTATGTGGGCGGGGCCTGGACATACGCATTATATTCTCCGTAAGCCAACGTGGAAGACTGCTGCGGACAGTACGAAAAAAATTAGAAAGCCATTACTTTATAAATTTGTGACAAAGAAATTATAGAGGTTATACCTGATAATAATTCTCCCTCTCTGCTGCAGTCTGGTACAAGTCTCCTGCCTGCTCCCAACATGGCAACAGATGTAAAGATAAATATAGATTGTCAAAAACGTCCACCCACATCGTGAACAGAAATTATGCATGCTGAGCGCTCACAACAGATTTGAGGGAACAAAAATGCTTACAAAACAACAGCTCCCTGCTAAATAGGGGCAAAGTGCAAAACTGATGCACTTTTGGTTTGCTTTCTATTAATACAATTTTGGTGTTGGGGTCAGAAATGGCACCGCAGTACAGTACAGTCATGTACACACAGGCCGAATATCAGCCGAAATCAGCCGGTTTGACCAGTGTGTACAGCTGCTTGTTCCACAAAAGCTGCTTTCATAATCAGCTTCTGTCAAAAAGGGCATCCTGGAAAACCAGCATCCGCTGATCAGTGTGTTCTGGCTGGAAGAGTCCCCCTGTCACAACACAATAGCACAGCAAGGGAGTTCGCTGCACCAACATCTCGTGTGTTAGTATAGCGATCTCACAGTTGTCTGTAGTGTGTACGCGGCTTAGAACATCCACCTGATCAGGTTTTAACGTGTGCACCTGTATGATGTGTAAAGGCAAAATTTGCAGCTAAAAAGAAGGAAACCTACCCACAAAGACCATTGTTTACTTTCTGACTTCCAACACAAAATGGGGGGTTATAAGAACTCTACCAACATTGGGCTGAGATATAACAGAGGCTAATGACCAGGAACACAGACATTTATTTCAGGTACTTATATAGTGCCGTAAATTTACGCAGTACTTTACATACAGTGAAGGAAAGAAGTATTTGCTCTCCTGCTGATTTTGAATGTTTGCCCACTTACAAAGAAATGATCAGTCTACAAATCGAATGTTCGGTGTATTATAACACTGAGAGACAGAATAGCAACAAAAAATTCAAAAGAAATGCATGTCTAACAAATGATACACTGATTTGCATGTTCATGAGGGAAATAAGGATTTGGTCCCCTATCATTCAGCAGGATTTCTGGCTACCAGGTGTCTTTCATACAGCTAACAAGCTGAGATTAGAAGCAGTCTCTTAAAGGGAGTGCTGCTAATCTCATTTTGTTACCTGTATAGAAGACACCTGTATAGAAGACACCTGTCCACAGGAGCAATCAAACAATCAGATTCCAAACTTTCCACCATGGCAAAGACCAAAGAGCTGTCCAAGGATGTCAGGGACAAGATTGTAGACCTACACAAGGCTGGACTGGGCTACCAAACTATGGCCAAGCAGCTTGGTGAGAAGGTGACAACAGTTGGAGCAATCATTCGCAAATGGAAGAAAGACAAAACAAGTGTCAGTCTCCCTAGGTCTGGTGCACCATGCAAGATCTCACCTCGTGGAGTGTCAATGATCATGAGAACAGTGAGGAATCATCCCAGAACTACACGTGAGGATCTTGTCAATGATCTCCAGGCAGCTGGGACCACAGTCACCAAGAAAACAATTGGTAACACACTACGCTGACAAGGATTGTAATCCTGCAGTGCCCGCAAGGTCCCTCTGCTCAAGAAAGCACATGTCCAGGCCCGTCTGAAGTCTGCCACTGAACATCTGAATGATGCAGAGGAGGACTGGTGGGAAGTGTTGTGGTCAGATGAGACCAAAATCGAGGTCTTTGGCATCAACACAACTCGCCGTGTTTGTAGGAGGAGGAATGCTGCCTATGACCCCAAGAACACCATCCCAACTGTCAAAGATGGTGGTGGAAACATTCTGCTTTGGGGGTGTTTTTCTGCTAAGGGGACAGGACAATTGCACCGCATCAAAGGGACGATGAACGGGGCAATGTACCATCAAATCTTGGGTGAGAACCTTCTTCCCTCAGCCAGGGCATTGAAAATTGGTCGTGGATGGGTGTTCCAGCATGACAATGACCCAAACCACACAGTCAAGGCAACAAAGGAGTGGCTCAAGAAGAAGTACATTAAGGTCCTGGAGTGGCCTAGCCAGTCTCCAGACTATAATCCAGTGTTTCTCAACTCCAGTCCTCATGGACCCCCAACAGGTCATGTTTTCAGGATTTCCATTATTTTGCACAGGTGATTTGATCAGTTTCACTGCCTTAGTAATTACCACAGCTGTTTCATCTGAGGGAAATCCTGAAAACATGACCTGTTGGGGGTCCATGAGGACTGGAGTTGAGAAACACTGCTTTAATCCGATTGAAAAATCTGTGGAGGGAGCTGAAAGTTTGAGTTGCCAAATGTCAGCCACCAAACCTTAATGACTTGGAGAGAATCAGCCAAGAGAAGTGGGCCAAAATCCCTCCTGAGATGTATGCAAACCTGATGGCCAATTACAGGAAACGTGACCTCTGTGATTGCCAGCAAGGGATTTGCCACCAAGTACGAAGTCATGTTTTGTGACGGGGATCAAATACTTATTTCTCTCATGAACATGAAAATCAGCGCATCATTTGTTAGACATGCATTTCTGCTGAATTTGTTGTTGCTATTCTGTCTCTGTGTTACAATACACCTACCACTCGATTTGTAGACCGATCATTTCTTTGTGAGTGGGCAAACATTCAAAATCAGCCGGGGATCAAATACTTATTTCCGTCACTGTATATATCGCACATTCACATCAGTCCCTAACCCTCAAGGGGCATACAATCTAAGATCTCTAACTCACATTCATACACATACTAGGGACAATTGAGACAGGAGCCAATTCACCTTCCAGCGTGTCTTTGGAGTGTGGAAGGAAACCAGAGTACCCGGAGGAAACCCACGCAGGCACAGGGAGAACATGCAAACTCCAGGCAGCTGTTGCCATGGTTGGGATTCAAACCGACGACCCTAGTACTGCCAGACGGAAGTGCTAACCATTTATCCACTGTGCTGCCCATCACAGGAATGCTTGCCTACTGGCAAGTATTTTTAAAAAAAAATATATCTATTAAATACAAAACCAATATAATCATAAATATATCAGTACACAGTAATCAGACATTTATTACAATATTCCCAATACCCCCTCTCCACCCTTACTCTCCCCCCCCCCCCCCCCCAATATTTTCATTGTCTTTTCCCTTCTAGTAATTTTCGCTCACCTCTACTATCTTCCTCTAAACCAGAAGCATCTTCTTGTCATCGACTTTTTACTCCTTACCTCTCGTTCCTGAATTTCCCTTCTACTCCATCAGTTCTACAAATCTCTGAGTTCTCCCCACTTTTCCCATATTTTTCTGCATTTATCCATTTTATCTTCTCCAATAACATAAAGTTCTTCATTCTTGTATATACATTTTACTCTTTTTATCCAGTATTTTATTCTTGGGATCTCTTGGACCTTCCAAAATTTAGGGATCAGCCCTTTTGCTGCATTAAGTGGGGCATCATCGTGTTTTTATTACGGTTTTGTTGTTAGATCTGTTTTATGAAATAAGACATACCCACGGATCTTTTAACCCCTAGATGCCAAGCACACACAAATATGCGGCCTCTCGGCGTCTGGGCCTTGACGCTGAGCGGCCGCATATTTGCGTGCCATTAGAAAATACATATGTGCTCAGAGCGCTCGCCCCCAGCACTTATGTCCGTGACTCACGGAAAAGTCCCATCTCCCCTTGTGGTCGGGACCTTTTCCGATCAAGTGACCGCCGTGACAGCGAATCATGGCGGTCGCAGGACCCTAAAACCCCACCCGCCATCTGAAACTCTTAAAAGGGCTGAGAGGCGCCAGCGCAAAGGGATTAATATACTTTCCCTCGTAATCTCAGCTATTTGTTGTATTAACTCCTGCCGGAATTCCTGAATTTTGGGGCATTCCCACCATATGCGTGTTATTGTACCCTCCATCTCACATCTCCTCCAACAATACATAGAATTCTCTGGGTGTTATGAGCTCTACGAGGTGTAATATACCATCTTGCCATCAATTTATAATTCATCTCTACAGTACTCATGCCCACTGCTTTGTGTGCAAATTCTAAATATTTTCCTTCTCTGTTGTTCGCTCAACTGCATTCCCAACTCGTTTCCCATTTTCCCCCATAAATGCTGGTATAGCCGGTTCAGATGTTATAGTCAGTATCCTATAAATATGTGAAGCACCATGTTTTTGTATTCAATCTGAGTTTAACAATTGCTTGAATGGATACATATTTCTAACCTCTCTTAGTGGTTGTGGAAGAGATATGACAAAGTGTTTTAATTGATTGATCGCCACTCATCAAGCGCATAAAACGTGTCCTTTTTTATTTCAACTGTTGTAACGTGCCTATTACTCCATTACTCATAATATCCTTCTGTCCTACCGGGCACTTTTACCCCCTTCATCCCCAGGCCAATTTTCAGCACTCTCACAATTTGAATGACAATTGCGCGGTCATGCAACATTGTACCTATATGAAATTCTTATTTTTTTCACACAAATAGAGCTTTCTTTTGGTGGCATTTAATTGGCACTGGGTGTTTTGTTTTTTGCACTATAAAACAAAAAAAGAGCAAAAAAAAAGTTTCTCTTTGTTTCTATTATATAAAATTTTAAACAGGTAATTTTTCTCCTTCACGGATAGCACTGATGAGGCTGCACTGATAGGCAGTACTGATGGGCACTGATGAGGTGGCACGGATAGGCAGCGCTGATGCTGTGGCACTTGTGGGCATTGATGAGGAGGTACTGATGATATGCAGCAATGGTGGGCACTGAAAGGTGGCACTGATCATCAGTGCCAATCTGCTCTGTGACAGTTGCCAGACATTGGCAGTACTTTCCTCAAGCTGTGACAGCGTGAGGAAAGTGCAGCCGATAACCGGCAACTGTATTTACGCGGTGATCTGCTGTGTCATTGGCCTTTTACCGCATCATGTGATCAGCTGTGTCCATAGGAAGCTCAAAAGTAGTCCATGCACTACTTTAGTTGCGATTTGCATAGATATCTGTGTCAGATGTCTTGCAAATCACAACTGAAAATGGGCAGGTCACCCGATTTTGAAATTGTGCAGCTTCACTGTAAGTCGCACGATTTTAAAATCGGTGTAATCTCCAATACACTCCACCTTCCATTGAAATGGTGGTTACAGTACTCGCTGGCCACCTTCATCTTTTTCCTAGGTGTCAGATTTTCAGCCTTTTGGTTGGCTAGCAGGGGATGGTGTCATCCCGCGCATATGAGTCAGTCATTCTGGCACAGCTGGAGTGTCGGGAATACATGCTGAGCTGCATAAGTGCAGCTCCCTGTACATTCAATAGAAAACTGAGAGCAGACATTCATGTATAGATTATTGCAGAAGAGAAAGCATGCCCCCACTGACCAGAGGTTTAACCACTTTCCCCACGCCCTATAGCAGAAATAATGCTACAGGGCGGCATGTTGGATAGGTTTTATAGCAAGAAGTGAAAAATGTTTTTTTTTTATTCAAAAAATGTATTTTGTGTTTATTGCGCAAAAAAAAAAGAAAGCCATTTGTGGGTAAAAAAAAAGACAAATTTAATTTATGTGCAACGCTGCATGACCACGCAATTGTCATTTAAACTAACGCAGCGCCATATGGCAAAATATGACCTGGTCAGGAAGGGGGGGGGGGGGGGGGTAAATCCTCTGGAGGGCAAGTAGTACAGAAGGGAAAAAAAATAAAAGCACAACTGAAAAACTGCTTGTTGCATCCCCACTCACCTGACTGGCATCCCCAGGAACATCTGCCTGGGCACTGCTGTATCCTGAATATTGGTCATACCACTGCTGAATAGCCTCCTGCAACATAAACAGGAGATTTAGCCGCTGTGCACTTACTGATACAGACAAAGCCAGCGTGAGGTGAATGAGCTACCTGAGAGTAATCCCCGTATTGCTGGCTGTAGGCGAAATAGTTCTCTAATCCTGACTGTACTGTGGAGTCCTGAGATAATAAGCCATCCATTGCATGAGCCTGGAGACCACGAGCAGCCATTCCTGAACATTAATAAATAGATAAATATGTTTTATTTATAGACCAAACAATTCAGACACCTGTTAGAAAAGTTCCATCTCATCACCCCCTCAGGAGCCATGTCACACTAGCAATCTAGCTGCTGGTGACTTGCCAGAGCAAACAGTTACCTGTTACAAATCACTGCTGGCTAGATGAAGGAGTTGCTGCTGGTGACAGATATTCTGCATTTCTGTCAGTGAAGAAGCCATAACTCACTCATCTGGACAGTGAGGAAACAAGGTGTGGAAAGAGGCGAGTCTTTGCTCTGAATAGTGTTTACATAGCTGGCAAGTTGTCAACAATGACTGCAGTCATACATTTACCTGCAATGGTTGGGGCTTCCTTTGTAAGGAGTGCCCTGGAACCCGGAAACACAAATACTCCAGATAGGGACAGCAAAAATAAAATAGCACCATTGGGAAAAAGTCAATAGCTTTCTTTAGAATAAATTCACTTTCTACTGCCGGTAACATCCCAGGTGCAGGGAGAGCTGAGAAACATGTTCATTAGTAATTACAACATTTTCCCCATTAAGATCTCATGAAGGACAACACTTCGCCCAGGGTCCTGAGAGCACAGAGGGCCTAGAGTGCCATAGGAAACACAAAAAAAACCAAAAAAAAAAAAACACACAGAGGCTTTTATGCCTTTGTTTACACTTCTGGTTGGGGGAGGGGCATAAAAAAAGTGTGGTTGAACTGTGCTATGTGATGAACTGCCAACCTGTGACCCAGGTACAAGGATCTACTGCTATTATGAAATTTACCAGGCAACACGCTTGCCAGATTCAAGTAAGGGTTAGTGCTGAGTCGAATGTCCTTTGGTGGCTCTCCCAACAGCGATGTCTGGTTACTCGTCTTGTTCTGCAAAAGGAAAGACTGACTTCAGACAAACACAGAAGCGGTTTAGCAACACCTTACACAATTTTTTCCCCAGAGCAAACTTATTACACCCCAACTGAGGAAACACAAAAGCAGTATTGCAGCCACAGCCCTAGGCCCCTTTCACACAAGCATTTCCCAATCAGGTCTGTCTGGAGGTGTTTCAGGCGGACCTGATCGGACCCTCCATTCTGCTCTATGGAGGGTCCAGGTGTAAACAGACTTGTGTCCATTTACACCCGCCTACCTCCAATCCACCAAAAACAAACATAGGGGATCCGTTGGGCGCATCGGAGGGCAGTGGGGTGTAAATAGACCACAGAGCAAGTGGAGTCCACCAGTGTGAAAGCTGCTCCAGTTAGCTTTAAAAAAAAAAAAAAAAAAACTGTAGCTGTTGACTTTTAAAAAGCACCACTTACATGTCCCTCGATCCAGTGGTGTGCTCACCCCAGCCAGGTTCACTGGCCATCTTATGTCCCTGGCGCCGGCATATTAAGTGTGGGGGCCTGACTGTGACAGCTTGTGGCTTCACAGCTGGGTGCCCATTGCACATGTGCAAGCAGTGCTTCGCGCATTGTGAATGGTCCTGCAGTCTTCTGGGACCCGTCACGTGTACTAGAAGACTGCGGGGCGTAAGGGGGAGGGAGGAGAACTTCTGCTTCCGATCGCCTAGGCCATTGGAGTGGAAGTGGGAGCGGGTACCTGTCAAAAATCGGGTTCCAGCTCCACAAAGGTGCCAATCCTTAATGAGAAGGGGATGAGTTGTTAAAACAGAATTTCCTTTTTTGGGCGAAGCTCCACATTAAGCAATACAAAAAAAGTTAAATAATATAAACAAACACTATAAGCATTGAGTTCTGTATGCTCTTCCTAGGTTATGTGGGTTTTCTACAGACTAAGCCCCCATGAAATAGGGAGCAGAAGAGGGAGAGAGCGCGCCAGAGAGAAAAGCACTCTCCCTGTGGTGCTTCCTCACGCTCACCCTGGCAAAATAGGACGAGGGTAATGGAGTGCAAGAGAGCAAGTGAGGGAAGGAGAAGGAGCCCCAAAGAAAGAGGCAGAGAAGGAGCGCCAAAAAGAGGGCAAGGGAGCACCAGAGATAAAGGGGGCAAGAAATAGAGCAAGTGTAGGAGACACAGCGAAAAAAAGAGAAGGGGGAATTGAGAAGGAGCATCAGAAAGAGACCAAGGGGGCGTCAAAGAGAAAGGGTGAGGTGGCAGCAGGGAGAGGGCGAGAAAAAGCAAGTATGGGAGAGACAGAGCAAGAGAGAGCGGAAAAGATAAGGAAAAAGGGAGAGAAAGACATATTCTGATTTTCAACACCTTTAGTAAAATCAGACGGGGGGGGAAGAGAGAGAGAAAAAGGAAGGAAGGAAGGGAGGGAAAGGAAGGGAGGGGAAGGAAGGGAGGGGAAGGAAGGGAGGGGAAGGAAGGGAGGGGAAGGAAGGGAGGGGAAGGAAGGGAGGGGAAGGAAGGGAGGGGAAGGAAGGGAGGGGAAGGAAGGGAGGGGAAGGAAGCGAGGGGAAGGAAGCGAGGGGAAGGAAGCGAGGGGAAGGAAGCGAGGGGAAGGAAGGGGAAAGGAAGGAAGGGGAAAGGAAGGAAGGGGAAAGGAAGGAAGGGG